>NW_017099961.1:253341-301305 GCF_001412225.1 Nicrophorus vespilloides | reverse complement strand
TTCAAAACTAGTAGCTAAAACTACGTTTCATGAATGAATCCATATATATTATTTATTTATATACTTTAGTATTATTTTATTACTTCAGCCATTGATTAAATCATCTGACATTTCAACATCATTCATTTTTTTCTTTCATTTCCGTGACGTCCTTTACGTACCTTTTTATATTTCTTTATATATTTATTGTCGATATTTGCTAAATTATACATTTAAAAGTTATCAAAAGTGTCCATGTGAAAAATAAATATATAAAAATCAATTTGTCAAAGAAAACTGTCAATGTTTTATTTTTTAAATTGATATAGATAAATAAGAAATGATTGCTGTAACAGGATAACAAGGAAATAGTTTTTAATGTGCAAATGGCGAGAGTGAATAGATGTGTTTTCTTGGCATCAATTTTGATGAAATAAAAAAATACTTTATTAGAATAACATCAATGAGTCATTATAATATGTGTTATTTGTCACTGTAATTATGNATAGGAGCAGAGTATGAATCACCATTTAAAGTCTTGATATATTTCAAAACTAGTAGCTAAAACTACGTTTCATGAATGAATCCATCGGAAAGCTTATGTTTGTCACCTTCCGAAAGTTAAGCAACGTGTGTCGTTGATAAAAATTTAAAAGATGACCACAATCTTGGTATGAACAAAACTCGAGTAAAATGAACTTATCAGAACCATATGTTTTACATTAACAAACTGCGAATCATAAAATTATCCAATGTGCATCTGTGTCTTCGCTTTTGTTATTATTTTTGTATTGCATGAAGCAATTAGATTGTAGCAAGTTTGTTATTATTGAATCTGATGAATTACTGATACAAAAATTCATAGAAAAATGTATTCTTAAGGTTTAGGTCATAAGATTCAGCGCCTTCTGTTACTAGTAGGTCCTACTTTCGAAGTTCATTGTATTTCCGCTAGGTTGTGTTACGTATTACGTTCTAAAAACTTGTAGAAACAAAAAACTAATGAGACTTAATTGAACAAAAAATGCAATTTTCGTGTTAAATTTGATATTTTCATCAAAAATATAGTTAAAACATAATTAATATTGTAATCCTAAGAAAAATGATTTAAATTCAACTTATGTTGATCATTTGATATGTGCTCGCTTCTGCTTTTTCATGAAGATTTATTTATATTTTTTTTCTAAACTAAATATTTATTGCATATTTTAAATGATTTCCCTTATAAAAATAACTTTCTTATTCCAATGCGAGAAAAAAAATAATATGTAGAAGCGAAATCTATTTTATGCTTCGAAAACATATGGGGGTGATGGATTACGCGATAAAATCTTTTTTTAGATGCTTCGAATTTACATGCGAGTTGTCCAATGCCGTCCGTATATTAAACGCAACTCCCTGCTTGATACTGTCGTCTTAAAGTCGATGTCTATCTCACGTCTGATTTACATTCAACAAAACGGCCATCAATTGCATAGTATCTGCTTTTTTTATGTATCGGCCAGATGTTTTGATTCATATCTGAACGTAATTTATTCAAAATTAAACTATTTCCATAAAATATTCTTTAAAGAGGAGTTTTTTTTTTTATCAGATGTATAAAAATGTTCATTACTGTTTTTAATTGCGACGATTTTAAACATAGAATTTAGTGTTTATTACAGGTAGATTAAATACGTTGAAATTTGTAAGAAAAACAATAATAAACTTTTTGATGATTATCTTAGAAGAAATTTAAATATAACTATATTTTTTACAATATGGAAATACCTCACATAGTCCGGTTTTCAATCAATTTTGAAACAAACTTCATTTTAATTGAGCAAAATAATAATTCATTCTAAAAAATTGGTTTTATCAGACTTTATCTGAATAAAAACGATAATTTTGTTGTTTTAAAGTTCTAGGATATTGGTTAAACCGGACTATTCGAGGTATTGTTTTGTTTCACTCTAACGACTTATTAAATGATTTGTTTAATGTCACCTTGTTCTTAAGATTATAATTGTTTGCAAAGTAAGTTTTGAATAATTTAGAAAATAATAACATTTACTGTAACAACCATAAAATTAGAAAAATAATTAGTAACAATAAAAAGAAAAAATAAAATAAAATTTTTAATATTCTTTTGATTTTGATAAATGAATATTGAATTTAATAACGTAACTGTTCATGTAGTGTAGCTGAATCCTAATTGTAAATAATAATATGTTAGATAATATAAATAACGTCCGATGCAAAATAAATTTCTTGCATTGAAAACGTCTGAAAGGTTTCCGATAGACGTCAACCGGATCCCATTTTAAGCGGCAGACAGATACATAAATATCTATTTGGAACATTATGAAATATTTTTCAGAAGAACCATTTACATACATATTTCCGCTTCCGTTTCCGTCTGCTCGGTGTCACACGGAAGATATACCTATTTATATACACTCACAACTACACACACACATATCGTAATATTTAATGTCATTGTGGACTAAGCACGAATCCCACAGACTGCGGCAATCTTCAACATCTCTGCAGCGTTTAAATGCGTCGTAATTAATTCTGACATATGAAAGCATTGTTGGGCTCTTTACGTAAAATGGAATTAAATCTTCTTTATTTCCCTCCGCTTTTCCCACACACTCACATACACTCGCATCGCACGCTATTGTTGTGCTTTTTGTAATCCCATTCTTCGGCTTAAAAATAGAATGCTAGGAACGAAAAAAAAATAACATCAGATTTACTTAAATAAATCTCTCTTATTCTGCGTACTTTTTTTCTACTACTTTGTCCAGGTTTAAGCGTAATATATAATTAAATATGTTTGCAGTTTTCAGTTTATTAGATTGAAGACAAAGTAAAGTAAAATTGGAATAAAAATATGACTAAATGAAATTGAAATTTGTTTTATGTTTGTTATTAATGCTTTTATAATCTTTCTAGTAATATAGCGATTCCTCGTATAGTGCGGTTTTGATTAGCATAGATTCACTGTAGTACGGTTTAAAATAAATTCTAAAAGAAATACACAAAATTATTTTGTTTTAAAGTTTTTTTAATAAAAAACAATTGGATTAGCGTTCGAATGTTTGGATTGGATGAATAATAAAATTGATGTTAACATAATGAATCAAATGAACGTAATAAATAAACTATGAATTATTGATTAAAGCCGGACAGTTAATTAAATATGTATTATAATTAGTGTCTGCGTTCGATTGATATAAATTAAAAATACTGATTGATTCGTTTCATGTTTGCACGTCTGCGGTTGCATCCGCAATTTCGAATTTTTAATTAAATTAAATCCAAAGTAAACAAACAACAAAAAAAACATATTTGTTGGAATTATTTTACTAGAATTAATTTTTGCATATTTTATAACATTTAATTTAATTGAAATTCAAGCGTTGATGTATTAATAACAACAACAACAACGACAAAAAATATTAAGATAATTTACTATGAGAAAATGTAGTCTTATCATTTATGTCACCACATTTCCAGCGTAACTTTGATAGATTATATTTTGACTTTTGGTCCCCCTCATCTTCTGTGGTGTTGTTTTTTTTTTGTTCCCGTCTTCTATGACTTTTTCTTTTCTTCCTATATCGCAGCAGACGCTTTCAAACACTTAATCCAATTACTTGCTGCTATATAAAACGTGACGCCGTGTAATAGACTTTCAAACCGATAATATTTTAAAGAGCGGAAACCTTAAATTGGTGTAGATAGTCTTGCACTTTGGACGCTGAATCTGATGAGAACTCGATCTTTAACAATTTTTTTAATTATAAGAAAACAGAGCGAGTGAAAATATACACTTCATTAAATCCACTTGAAATGTTTACTTTGTCTACATTCAATTTTAAAACACTTTCGTTTCATAATAATGTAAGTTTCTTTTTAATTGAAATACGTTTATAATTAATAATTATATTTACGTTTTATTAAAGAAATATTTACATAGAAGTATAATTAAATTTTAGATAACAAAATTTTTAATGAAATAAATTTAGATGTTTATAAATAGAGATGTAAAAATAAACTAATTATGTTTATGTCTCATTATGACTTCAATCGCAAATCGGCACTGGTAAACTATATAGAAATTGTCATCGGAAGAGAAATCAAGGCACAAAAGGCTCTTTCATGAACGTTGGCAATCTCACAATCATCACATGAGAAGGCAATTAGGAGAGATGCACGATGTATAATTAGTCGTTACTTTAAATCGAGTTTAATGAATGTAGCATACGTAAAATCGTGAATTATATATAGAAAATAAGATGATTGCTCTAAAATTTCTATATTTTAGTGTACTAACTAACTAAAATTGGAAGAAATATCAATATTTATGAGAATTAATTTGATTCTTGAACAAGTTTTTCTTAATTTTTTCATTTCTACTCACTGGAAATAAAATTATAACATTAACAACACATTTTGACAAACGAATATTTATAATAGTAATGAGATTGCTTATTAAATCATAAAACTATTGAAAAATTTGATTAAAAGTATAATTTTTAATAAATAATGTTAATAAATTATAATAATTTGACATGCCCAATAACTTATACGTGAAAACGAAAATATTTGTATTTATAGCTAAAATTTAATTGCTTTATGTACTAATTACGTGATTATTATTAATTATGATTATTAATTATGAAATTTGTATATTATAAATATAATGGATTAAAAACATAATATTAATAATTTCATTATTTTATTCTTCAACGAATTTAAACTGTAAACATATTTGTAATTATAAATTATAAAATCATTTAAATTAAAATGTACAAATATGCAATATAAAAATTAATTAACAATAAGAAAAGAAAAAAATGTTTTTAACTTATAAATATACAAACTGTGATGCATTCTATTGACTCAGTTACAAACAAATTTCGTTCACACAGCGAAGCGTCGTTCATAAATAAACAACATTACTCATTTGGAAATAAAACAACGTCTCGTTACATAACAGTGACTTCTTTCATATCCCGACTTCCATAATGCGATTGCAAAGGGAAAGAGCTGATCAATATTTAAATTTTGAAATAATCAACTTTCATTAACGCTTATTTTTATACTTATAAATTAAAATGAAATACAAACATGTATTATTCATAAAAGTCAAATTAAAAGAAGACATTATATAATTTTAATATCTTTAAGATGAGAAAAACTTACCAATAACCTGGAATGTCAAAAAATATTAAATTTTAATGTATGTTTCTTAGTTTTAATGGTTTTTCTGGAAACAAAATCTTTCGTGAAACATATTTTGACAGATTGTGTTGAAATGAAATGAAAATCTATTGTAGTTTATGTGTGTTGCAAAATTATATCATTTAATGTCGTGTAGTTATTTTTAGTTTTAATTTTAGCGAACTGTAAAATGTTTGGTGATCACGGCATTTCCATTTCTTATTTATTGTTGAATTGCAGATACGATTGTTGGAATATTTAAATTGCACACATTGAGGGCGAATAGAAATTGGGTTAAATAAAATGCGGAGCTAATATCTGCGCGTATTTTTTTGTTGGTAAGTCCACTGTGTTTTCTGCGGTGATGTCGTTCGGTGCGCCATGAATAGAAATTGAAGTATTATCCGTACGGCTAGGGACGAGGTTTATCTCGTTATTGCAGCAACATGTTTCCAGTGGCGAAAGAAAACAATGCGCGAATAATTGATTTCGTACTGAGCGAAACAGCAATGTTGTTAAAGATAAAAGATAATAGTACCTGGGATCATGGGAGAATGGCTCTGCATAGATATTCCGTACTCTCCGCGGTAACGGGGGAGGCCTTGGACCGTAACTATCCATTATGGAATCAAAGAAGGTTCGAAACTATTCGCGACACTTGTCAATTTATGCACTGATCACATAATCATGAGAACGTCTGCAACACTTGATACCAGTTTTGTTCGATGATTCTTTCTCACGGCTAAGTCCGATTAGTCTTTTAAGTGTTTTCGCGTGTTTCACCTGCGTCGGTGGGGGGGTGATCACACGGATTATACAATATAAATCCGCGCGGTACGCGTGCTTCACGTATGATGAAGGGTGTAAATTAATAAGGGCGATAATTAAATTGGTAACTTTTGTGTTAACATGACGGAGCAGAGAGATGATATCGGTCACACATCGCGAGCGACTGACTAACGCACGCACCCCAACGTGTGGCTCGGGACTAAGTGGGGCTGCAGAGCGTCGCGGCGCACTCGATACACGGGGCAGCGCAGGCGCCGGCGTCGATCTGCCCCCCACAGCCCTGTCCATATCTGTCGCCCGTCGACGTCGCCTCACCTGCATCCCCCCAGTGACTCGATACTCGAAAATCCAATCCCGCTATCTGCACCGCTGCCACCCCCCCACCGCCGCCTTATCAAAACTACCACCCGGCACGCGAAATTAAACCAAAATTTAATGCCTGCCGGCCGACGAAAGAAACCTGCCTTTAACCACTCGCACCCTTTCCAATCCAATCCATTCCTCCGCTTGACGGATAGCCTACATGTGTTACTTCCGGAAATTCGCGCGGACATCCGACAACCTTAAAAATCCAACTAGTCACGTTCCAATACTAATCTATAAATAGAGTTTTTCCTTTGCAATTTTAAATTGTTAAACTAAATGAATTTCAAATTCAATCCTTATGATCAAAATATCGAAAACTATAATATTTCGTCTAAAACTCTTTTAGTCCTTTGGAATTTGTAAAGTTCCTTCAGCCAAGTTGATGTACAAACGACAGTATTAAGGATAGCAGCAGATTCACAGTCAAAGAAAATAGTGTCTACTGCTATCTAAAATTTACTCAATGTTCACATTGATGAACAGATTGTGAATAAAAATTATACGATATAAAAAAATATATGAAACCATCAGCAAATTGAGCAAATTTTAAAAATAAATCATCAGCTAATCCAAAATAAGGCATTGTTATACATCTCAAATCAATATCCGTCTTCGAGGTAGATGAAGCAGTCTCCCTTTCTTCTGTAATGATGAACTGTCTCGCGACACTAATATGGGAAAATTTCAAATGTTCTCTTCTCTCTTTTCCCTCAAGTTCATCCAGCTGGCAACCAGCCAGACCATCATCAAGATCTCATTTATACAAATTATCGAGCAAATATTTCCTGACTAAAAAAAATTCGCAACACATAAAAACAACTCCACTTTATCTCCACTCTTATGTATCCGTAACTCAGAATCTTTACATTTATCTTTACTGTAACAATGAAACTCATAGGAAAAAAAAGTAAGAGATTTCTTGAAAATTCTATTCAAATAAAGAGCTTATGCGCTTATAAAACTAATAGGATTGATAACAAACAGTATGTTTGATAAGTGCAGTTCAAATAAAGCGGAGTTTCTTAGGATATGTTTTATTTGCTTAAGCTTCGCATCGGAAGGACCACTTGTTCCATCGTCTATTGTGTATCTGCAGATAATATAGATTTTTGAACAGTTACTCATTGGACAAAGTGAAGGTAAACTTCTTAGAAAATTAATGAAGTTATGAAAGATCTTCGAAGAATGTGCGGTTTGTTAAGTAATTTGGATGCAATGATTGACATTTCTATTCCCTTGTCGTCGGAAGTCATTAACTGCATTCTTTGTCTGATGAAGAAAACCAATTAGATGCACGTTTTGAGGGGAATATCTGTATGTAAAAATAACATAGATTTTGAGGAATGATAAAAAGTACTCGACAAATTGGAACAAAAAAATAAAACAAAATCTACGTAGAACGATAACAATATTAATTATCAAGTTGATAAAATTGTTTAGTTATGAGAAAACCTTTGGTAAGAAGACAAATTTAAATGAAAGATTGTCTGGATAATTCAATTAGAAATTTATGAAGAAATAATGCAAGTCGGCGTTAATTTAAAGTTCAAGTCTAAATAAAGCAGAAGCTGTTTAATTGAAAGTTCTAAGAACGGCGGAGGTGATTTGTGAAATAGGATCGTCCGATATTCGATCAGCTCAATAATTCATCCAGCAAATGAACTCCACGGTAATTCCGCTAATAATACGTAGTTACACAATACAACAACACGGACTTCTCGCAACATCCCGTTTCATAGCATCAGCAGATTTTGAAATTCGATGCTTCGCAAAGCTTTGATTAGCCCCCCCCTTAAAAATAATGAATTATCCAAAAGGGATTCTTTGGCGTTCGATTAAATTTTCAATTATTGGGGTGTCTCAAGTTAGTATATTTTTTTTAGTTTGAGATGAATGCGATTTACGTATTGACATTCTTTTTGCATTACGACGATAGCATTTCTCGCCGTCTTATGGGGTGACGAAATTGGTAAATTCGCAACGCTAACGCTATTAGAAACGGGTGGTGTGTTATTTTTCGCTCGGTCCCCGTCTCTCCTCCACACTCTTCCTTTGGTCGGTCTTCTATCTCATTTGGGAATGGGGTGTGTGTGTGTATGCGAACGTTTGGGGTGCTGCAAATTGCAGTAGGCCGCTGGATAAACTGAGTCCACAGTGCGTATCCCAGATTGACTCATGTATGCCCGGGGAGGGCTGTTTTTATTAAGGGTTCCAGAGCTAATATAGTGTTACCTCGCGATAGGGAGATTCCAGCACGGCCCTCGCTTGATCAATCATTCATCAGAATTAAAAGGTAGTATCTGCGGAAGGCAGACTACAAGTGAGATGTATTATAATGAAGGAAGTCCGTCATTACTCAACACTCGTGCGGATCATTTATAAATTCGCTGTCTTAGCAAGGGGGGCGGCGGCCGGAAATCCCTCGAACACCCCGGAAACAATGTATAACGTCAAGCACCGACGAATGTTCGAATGAAAAGAAATAGCAAGAAATAATAAGACCGCACCTAGAGGATGGACTGAACAGAAGTGTAACGAAATGTTACAGACTGTGCTTTTGATAGATCGATCGTGATATCATTACATGCGTCACGCGCCCTTTAAATTGCAGATCTTCTCCGAAACTCTCTGCACCACCTCCCTCCCTCCCTGGTTGTATCTGTCTCTAGAAATTGCTTTGCGAATTAATTGCCATCGGTTTACACAGAACTTTGTCTTCAATTACATGCACCGGCTCCAGCGGGGTTGTCCCTAGGGAGGGTGAATTTTTAATAGAATTTAGAAAAAAGGAATCCGAAACGAATCCACTACTAAAGCTGATGATAATAATAATAATAACACACTTCAATGATTCCCGCTCGTTGTAAAAGCAATATTGAAGTCATCATAATGCGTAATCTATTTTAATGATACGTTACATAATTATTAGGAGAAGGGACTGCTTGCTTTCAACGCTCTGCCTAAAACTAACACAGTTCTAAAATAGTCCAAGCGTTCGAATCATTTCTTTCAATGCTATCTAAAGCTTTAGAACTTTGTACTTAAACTTGAGAAGACATATAGAATTTAGATGTACATAAGAATAATACAACTTGCTGACAGATATCTACCAATGGGCTAACCAATTCAAAAACTTCACAAAAGTAATTATTGCTACTAATACATAACAGCATCAAAATGTTGTTGTTAGGGGTAAAAATGGTTAAAGATAGTAACTTCAATAATATAATTTGTGTCGAAATATTACTTATGTGCTAAAGTTTAATTTTAAGTCAAGAATAAAGTTACAGGTAAAGTATAATAGAATTCGATTTTCAAACTTGCAATTCTAAAATTAAAGATCAAATTATTTGTGTTATACATAGATTTATATGTAATCAAAACCAAACAGTTTTGTGTAGGATACAAGATTCTATATTTATTTGAGTCAGTGAGCGGAAGTTATAGTTCGTTAAGTAGATGATTAGATTCTGCTTTTCCTAGGGTCAGATAAAGAGAAAAAGAAGCAAAAAAAATGTTGGGATTAGAAAAATTAAGGGAAGCGGCGGAGCAAGCTAAAATCGATGCGGTTTTATTTCCGCCGCGGATATCATCGGAATTATATATCAACCGATTGATCTTGCCAAAGAGAGTTATATGACGGCACATAAATTTTAAGACTTTATGTGGTCTTCATGGAAATAAACGCTGATAGGGATCGCGAACGCCGTAAAATTGTATCAACTGTTGAACGTTTATTACGTATTCATTTCGAACGAAATTAATCATATAAATACATAAATATTAGATGTACCTGTATTTATTGAACCGATTGCGTAAAGTATGCTTATTTGTGTTTGTGTGTGAATCGAGTTCAAAAACCACTCGCTCATTCAATATTTATTTATAGACGTAATAAATTTATAGTTTTACATTAGATTCTCGTATAAAATGATTTATTATTATTGATGAACGATATATAAATTCGGTTATCAAAAAGATATAGTTTCAATAAGAAATAAAATAACATTCAATTGAACATGCACATGAACTATACAGTATTTGCAACTACAAAGTAAGGTTTAACTTCCACATTTTTACGAATATGCATGTTGAATTGAATAAAATAATAAACGTTTACGATGTCGAGGTGTAAATCTACTATTACTCTACTGCTGCATCCACACTATGTATAATATATAGTGCATGTCCAACTAATTTAAACACATGCAATTACAATGAGCATTTGCAGTTTGACTGTAATCGTATTTCATGAGGACCAATAGTAGTTGCTGCACCTGACTGATGTTTACACGAATTGTAATAAAGTATAGGAATGTGTGCTTTCGCAACTTAATCATAACGATTATGTATACTGTACAATTAGTGATATTGTTATCTTCCAAATAAGATGGCAAACTTCCAACTTGTTTAAAGCGAGATCTTATGAAAATCATTATTTCACATTAATTTCCTAAAATTACTGAAATATTGTAACGTTACTGTTAATTGCTGCAAAACTATATTATAAAGCTTTTTTTGTTTGGAAAGAAAATTAGTTTTTATTGTTGTTGTTTTGGTAACATACAAAAAATGAAAATGCAAACATCCTGAAACTATGTATTTTATTTATGTTTTTATTTTTTGAAAAGCGTCAGCATTCTTAATGAATGAGAATTTTAAAAGCATAAAATAATTTGGTTGATGTTTCTCTATAAAATGAAATGTAGGTAAAAAAATATCTTAGTAAAAGAGAAGACGTGTATTGATCGAAATTTCTAAATTATTTGTCATATTTATTCTAAATCTAGTTAATAAAAAAAAAATACGAGCATTTATTTATTTAAATATGCGAGTTGAGTGATTCGAGCAATAAATAGATGTCAGATAAAACAAACTTCTGGACCACCGAAGCAAAACTAATGATCCGACGGAGTCTGGTGATATATGTTGCGACCTAATCTATAATTCATCAGAGTGTTATTTATTTTATTTGATTTTACGTTTGTGGTACGAACGTGGACTAATCCAATAACATCCGATGCAAATTCGGAACAGCCTGTCCGTTTCAGCGGAGAAATTGTGAATGCGAATTGGAATTAAAGCAAAATATCTAATTCTGGCGTATTTATGGAAAAGCGGATCGGCATGTGGTGGTCATAGCTGAGGTAACAATATAGACTAATTCCATTGTGGCTGTTCGCCCCCCATGCGAAATTTAGGCCAATTGGAAAAAGATAGATTGTAGTAGTTTCAGCATCCATTCTTTCGATGGCTTTTCAGGATTTATCAAGATTTCAGCGAACTATATACGCTTTATGCGCCATTAAACTTACACCGAACGCAAACAAATGCGTTTCATTAAACCGAATTCACCACACCTGGTTTATTTGATCATCCCATCGGCGAATCCCGAACAAATATTAATTATAGTAAATTAATTAAAGTAAGTTCATCGGGGGAGCGGTATTATAGGAGAATTTAAAAATAGTAGTCGAGAGAAAAAAGATCTAAAAATATCATGTATTTAATATGCGTCGAGCTGTGATGTATGCACTCCTAACAGGTTTAATAAAGTTGCATAATTGAGTTCATGCCTTCATTATTTATATAAAACGTTCGCATATTGCGATTACTTCTAAGTCTGATAATTCGGAGCCAAACGTGTGGACTTTAGTCGAGATGCACATCCAAATCTCGCACATATGTGTTATACTATGTACATATAAATATGTAATCAAAGCGAACAGATGTGCATGATTATGGGGTAGCTCCATTATTGTTTGCCCATTTACAAATGCTGAAAACATTTTCGCCCACATCACGCGGTTGTCCCGGGAAAAGTCCCCAAAGCGGAAATTGCATCGGAAAACTTTTTGATCGAATAACACACGGCCGACCTACATATTTACCGCAATAATAAATACTTCCGTCCTATTATGCTTCAACTTTAATTACTAATACATTAATTGAACAAAATAAAGTCCTAACTCAACATAATGAAAGTTTAGCGAACGCAAATATTTCAAGCACTCACTTTGCAATATTGCATAATTACAGGAATGTGTACGTTGTTCAAAAGCAAAAGTTGTTATAAAGTTTTTTTTACAAATATTTTGTAAACTATTCTAAAACTTACTTACAAACATTTGTTACATAAATGATCACCAACTAATATGGGTTATCATAGGGCAGTAACTGAAATGGCAGTTACATTTTCATACTTTGGTTATCACTTCTAATAAACATTTATGTCTCATATAGCGCATATTATTGCTGTAATAGAAAATCTGAAGTGAGGATTTGATTAAATTAAATGTTCTGGATTATTACTTTCCACAGGTAGAATTTGCATGACGTGAGCTGTTATGTTTACATAGAAATCGGTACGTTTAACAGACATAGTTTCTGTACAATATACTAAATCTAGTTATATTTGTTCAGTAATAAAGTAAAATAGATTTCTTCAAAACAAACTTTTTCTCTATAGAAGACAATAATCGTACGATACAAAATAACAAGAAAGGAATTTAAACGTTTCAAGACATTATGTTTTTAAGTTTTTCAATTCAAATTAATATTAGTTTCATGTTCTGTTTAATACAAGTACAAATACCTGCGCCATGTCTCTGAGAATCTACGACTCACAATTGCTTAGAATGTTTGAAAAATACTTATTGGGCCACGAAAAGAGTGAATTTCCATTACAAGATAAGAGATTGATAAAAAAAAATTATAAAAGTAATTAATTTGTCTCGAAATAAAAACAACAAAGTTTAGTTTGGTTCTCTGAAATTATGTTTACATTATAATTGACACGTATATAAATTATGGATCCCGTTTTTGGGATTAATATTTATTGTGAGATTCCATTCCATTCATTAATCAACGCGTACTTTCCAATCCCCCAGACGCTTTCTAAATTTTCCTCTTGAATTAAAATCCGAAATATCAATTATAAATCATCCGAGTAATTGTCATAAATTTCAACACTTCTAGTTGGACTTCATCCAAGTGAATTAAAAAAAAATATTCCCTAAATAAATACCGCTGACATTTCTAATCCAACTATATTTGAAAAGTAAACCACATCTTTGCTATATATAAATTAATAATTATACTTTTTTTTTGTAAAAGTCTATATAAAAATATCATAATGGACAAAATCAACTGTGTTTTCTTTTGATTGAAGACATAACTAGTTTGTACAAATTGTATTCAAGATAATTATTCATGTTAACATTAATCTAAAGCTTTATATGTGTCAAACGCATTGGATTAATTAAATCGTGTGTATGAGAAATGTTGCGTGTTGAATTAATGTATTTTTGGAAAAGGTTTATTTTGTTGATAGGTTTCGTAAATAATTGGGATACAACACAACAGTGATTTACAAAAATTTTCCTTTTCATGTGGAATCAGAGCAGATTCCCACAGGATTAGGATTAAGTAAATAGAGGCCGTATGGGTGCATATCATATTATAATAAAGCTCAAAGCAAACAGTGGCAGCATCTTCAGTAGACACTCGTGCGTATTGCATATTTATTTTATTTGCATCGAAAGAACGAATGGGACAGAGAGAGAGAGAAAAAAATAGGAATTTGTTTGCGTAACCCCTCGATGGTTTAAATCTTAGTCACCCCGAGGGGGCATAAGTAGGACCAAACTAAGCAAGCACTTTTGTGAAACATACCGCCCTCCCTCCTCGCTCTCTCTCTCTGGAAATGACACAATGTGTACGGGGATCACAATGCATCCTCTTTTCAGATACAAGTACCTAAGCTTAATCCTGGACCGTTGCATCCGAATCTATTGAGTTATCCCGTTCCCCCTCTTTACTCATTCATTCCTCCAACATTTATCTGGAATATGCGCTGAGGCTATTTCGGTTAACACACCATTGCGCGCTATCGCGAAATCAACTTCGATTTACTTATAAATATCGTAGTCGTGCCCTCGCCGCCTGCCTACGCCCTAAAGCGTATATACACGTTTTGGAACGCAAATTTGAAACGAAATCAGGGGCCGCTTTACAAACAATCATAACGTACATTTGAATATTTCGCCGACTGAATTTTATTTCAGTGGTAAAAGCTACAGAAGCGTAGCAATTGGGAATGTTTTGAGAGCCGCGATGTGGATAATGAGTGCCAATATGAAAGTAAATTCAAATCAACAATTCTCATATGTTCTTCCATAATACGCATATACGGATGGATGTATATTGGATTGTCTACAAATCTTTATTGGGATACATATTGCTTTAGAGCGCACAGAGTTAGGGGACCTGGGAGCCCTTTAATAACGTATCCGCAGTACAAATAAAGTCTCCCTTTTTATTCGCCATAAATCAACCGATGGCGAAGGGTTAGTTAGTTATACGTCTGAAACTTGAATTCATTTTTATTAACTGGATGTCCATTGTGCACCTAGTTTTTACTTCTATTATCCGTACCTTCATAGTTCACAACCAATTTCGAATACTACAAAGCGCATCTGTCAACAAGCGACGGTCATCAATTAAAGATCCGCCACAGTAGTTTAGGCCTAAGCAGCCCCCTCGTGCATACCCATTAATCTAATAAAGATAAATTTTTATTCTGGATCGACCGGAACGCGAACCACATGCTCCTTCATCCCTGCACTCTAGATTAAGCCTTAATGTCTGCACTAACTCACAATTTTTTTAAAACTTATTCAAACAAGCGGGAAGCCACGTGCCCCACACTAATAATATTTTTAATCCGGGCCGCAGCATCCTTTCTGGCACATTAATCGCAATAAAAATGAGCCCTGGTCCATCTCGTCTAGACTCTAGACACTCCAAACTGCATCCGCATATACATTATTTATAAACACTACATGCTTTCCCTCAGATAAACCCGGTTTTTATGGACGGACGTCCAAGAATCCTTTTCCAATTATCCAACACATACACACATAATACCGTCGACCATTGCGGATTTATACCTCGCAATTGAATTATTCAAGGGCACGCTGCTCCTTGCAACATTTACGTAATCACTCGTTAATCTTTAATTCGTCCTCTCCCCTCCGCCAATTACTTTTTACACAGATTCTGTCCTCTTCCGCGACGAAATCTCATTAAACGCGAAACCTTTCTCCTAACTTTCCTTATTAAAAAAGAAATCATATATATTAACTCAACCTTATTCTTTCGTTTTTCTTTATTAATTCATGTTTCAGAATAAAAACCTTTCCTTTAACAAAAAATATTTAACAAGGTTTATGTATAAATTCATAAACTTCAATATTTAATTGGATACATGCTAGTTATTATCTAAATTTATCTTGTATCGAAAATCCTTTTATATTTGTGTTATCTTAGTGTCGTTCAAGAAAATCGATTCAGACTTCCAGCGTCTATCAGCAATGCACATTTGGGAAACTTGGAGCTGCTGCTTGAAAACCTTATCTTTGACAAGCAATAAAGTTGTTAGAATATTGAAATGTTATCTTAATATACATTGTTTTATGTAATGCATGTCATGTAAAGCTTATCGCTATTTACTACCAAAAATATTTATTAATTATTAAATTTAATTAAGAATGTCGTTTCGTCAATCAATTTGGTACTTAAGAAACCTTCGTTATGTTCGGACTTTAATTTCCCAAGTAAGGAATTCAACTTTGGTGGTCCGAGTGTTTGGTGAAAACATTCAACATAAAATATGTGTTTATAGAATGGAATAAAGAAAAAAAAACGAGTGTATATAATATTGGTATTAGAATTTAATGAAGCAAGAGAGTAGAGAACAAGCCCTTTGGTGCTGCGAGGGTAGATTGGATCGCTGCAGTTGAAACACGGGGATCAGATAAAATTGGATCCGATGTGTGAAAGTAACAGTCAAGTGGTGATAAATATGTTTTTTGACTTTGGTGGAAGTGTGCCAGCTTATAAATCACTTGATGCACACAAACTGGGGTAACTGGAGCAAAAAAAGAAGAAGGATGGAGATTTTTTAAAGAAAACACCCCCAAAACAGTTCTCCCGTTTAAGGCGGAGTAATGATTTAATTTCTTTTTGGAAATTATGATAATTGTTGCGGGGATGGAATGGATGACTGCATGGAAAGTTTAATGGGCACCAGGTGTGAACGTAGTTCGAGACATGTGGAATTAGTTTTGGGGTCGGTTCCCACCGCCTTATGGCATTTGATAATCCACCTACGCGCCCTCCGACGGAATCCACTTCATTCAACACTTTGGTCTTAAGCGGCTTAGGTGCGCGTCTTGGTGCTTAACAAGTACATTGTGAACCTGTCCACAGCAGACCATACTATCAGCAACCCGGTTTTGTCTCAGCTCCCTCCATGTTAATCGCGAACCCATTGTTAAATCCTCCCGCAGAAACTGATGAGAGTTATACAACAGGGGATATGGCATTGCATAACCACATGATCTTTAACACAGACATCAAACGGGTTACTAGCTCCATTTCTTGCTTTTTTTTCTTTTTGCAGACTCTTCTTTTATTATTACGTCGGACCATAAATGCGAAAGCGAAAAGAGTATCTTTGGGCGGATACAGAAAATCAACTATCCGGAGTGAACGGTATAATGGCTTTATACTCCTGCAACCGATTGCTCTTTACAACTTGTCTATTTTCCTTCGACGTTTCTCGTCGCGACGTCCTTTATAATGTTATTCATGTATAGAACGTCCAGGAAACGGCACTGAAAAACTTATTTAAATATAATATCCGCACGTTGATACGCCAACAAATAACCAATTCCCATTCTGCGTTACTCCGCCAATACAGACGAAACCCAAACAAAGCTATTCAACTCTCTTTCCTTTCTTCATTATTTTCTCTATGTTTCTCTCGCTCGGTAAGTCCCGTCTCTGAGCCAACAGTGTTTTGTTTCCGCGCAGTAATGACTTTCGAGAACAAATTAAATAACTTTTATTAGCCAGATTAAATGTGTCCATTAAGGCCGAAGGGTATCCGGTTACGTAATATTAAAACTTTTCGCCTATTCATCGCGCCGTGTAAATTTATGTCACCCGTCCGCGCGCTAGGTAAATTAATATTTGCGGCGGCGAACTTATTGAAAACGTCTCTCCTCTACCCGGTATATGGATACCGTTTGATTGAAGTGCAAACATGATGTATGATTTCCTTAATGGAAGCATCGTGTTTCGCGACGAAAATCGATAATTTTTATTTCTTTTCCATTAGTGACGCCAATGGAATGTCGCACATTCTCGAGGGGTTGGCGCAAATGCAGTTAATTATTGAAAATATGAATTGCGAACATTTAATTGGGTCCTCTCATGTATACTTTTTTTTCCCTCACTCTTTCACTCTCTGAACCTGCCTTCCAACAAGATTCGTTTAACGCTATCAAACGAAAATGAGTAATAAAGTTACTGAATGGACGAGCGAAATTAAAAAAGTGCTGTATTGGATTAAAATTGGAACTGAGTTTATTTTTTTTTTGCAATGCTATGAACAAAAAAAAAAAGGATGTTCGGAGGATGTTCCGGAATGGAAGTGGCGCGAGCGCGCGGTGCAATGGTAGATATTGTCATCATTTATCATACTTCCAGCACAATGGACATATCCAGGGATAGAAATGTTATAAATATTTAGAGGCAAATCATGAAATAAATAAAGCGTGTCGTATGCTTTGGGGATTGCTGATGCCATAACCGCATCGGATCGCGGGGAACCCTATCATAAAAATATCGCAGCATTCTAGTGTAGTCATTTAGAAAAAAAAAATGTCATCGTTCCACTAGGTTATCCTGAGATCCGTAGTACAAGATGTTCACAGGATAACCGGGCAGAGTCGTCTTTCTAATTTATGCAGGGCGCAGCTTAGATTTTCATTATGCGAGCATTAAGGAGTCAGGTTAAGGCGAACAGCACGAAGTAAATGTCAACGTTCTTGTAGGAACGATCTAAATGTCGCCTCGTCGTGCCGTATTAAACTTACGAAGGGAGTAAATAAAAGCGGACAGGGCTAACTAAAAATCTTATTAAATGTCATCGGAATCCGCAAAGAAGTAATCCGACATCCCAATCAATGATCTCGGAAAACTGTGTGGGAAAGGGGAAAGCAAGGACAAGGAGGAGCACAGAAGAAGGAGATGAGATGAATTGAATATTCCCGTGCAGGGCTTTCATCATAAACAGATGTCGGCCCGGATCCAGGGTTCTCTGAAGGCAAGTGAATAATATAATTAAGACACACAAAAGTCAGGAAGCGGGGTTAATAGATAAAAAGTGCGATAGGGAGATAAGTAATAGAATTATAAGGACAGTACCTAGTATGTCAGAGGCAGCAGCGTGTGGGATAAAAGCTTACCCGTGTCAGCGCTATAACTGATAACACCCCGACCGATACAACCCTCCTGCCGCATTAGAACTTCATTATTTGATATTGTGCAATCCAGTTCACTCTAATTTCCGCCCTCCGCCCATCTTAATGGCATTACCTATCCCAGGATTTCGAAGGTGGGCCGCTGGCCATGGCCCAGCACACACACAATTGATGTCCGCGCCTATGCGATATCGCCGGCTTTTCGAGAGAGCCCTTTTCGCCATATCGCCACAATAAACACTGCCAACGTATATTATGATAAAACTCGGGGAATTACCGCCCTCCCAAAATCGAGTATATTGTTGTCGTGGACCGTTTGTTTCCTGGAGGGCTGGGAAGGTAAATTAATTGGATTCCGTGGCGCTCGCATTCGGCTCTTCTCCCCTAGCTCATCCTCGTCCTTTTTGGTCCTTTTTATACCCGTGATATGCAACCGAACGACTTTATTGCGGCGGAGATATTTCGTGCAGCCGGCGAAAACCGCGACCGAAACTGCTTACTCGGACCGAAATCACTATTACTACGTTCTCGCTTTTTGGTCCTCTGGACTGTCTCTCTACATTGCTGCAGCACTTGTGGCTACCAACTCTGCTGCCACTCAAATTGACAGACAAAAGGGACTGGGACGTGATTACGGAACCGTTTTCATCCTCCGTCCGCCGATAAACTTTTCTAATTGGAAATACTATATTTAAATTACGGGACTATTTGCACCGACCCTCGCTGATCATAATGATTGTGATGGTGAACATCGAGAATTCTAGATCCTCGTTGGTGGCCACATCTACACGCGAAACGTGTTTCGAATTACATGCGTATCTAATTCATTTTATAAAAGCCATACGAAGATCATTACAGTTGCAACCTTACTAATTTGAAACGTCAAACCGTCATTCCTGATGTCAACAATTTGTCACTGTCCAAGATCATAATTTAATTTTATCCCAAATATGGGATCTTCTGCCATTTTCACATATTTTGACAAATTTTACGAAAATAAGAGTGTAAAATGAATAAATCTATTTTATAACAAATGAAAAATGTCAAGTATTTTCTTCGTTGGTCGTATGGACATGAACAGCTCTAGACTTAGTCACCGCATTTGCATTTGTGATTATTTGAAAGTATGTTGGAAAATGATAATGTAAACGATATAAATCCAATTAAACGAATGAAACTGAAAATACGGGGAAGAGGAAAGAAAAAATAAAGAACACGTCGAATGCATTATAGGCGGAGTGCATGAAACATTGTTGAAGTATTGAAATGACTAATGCCGTTGGAATGTTTTCATCGAGCCGTATACATTTTCCTCGCAGTAACGTTTGTGTGTGTATGTTCGCAAGTTCTAATAGCGTGAATGCGTTTTCAGGAATATCAGTTTTGAATAATTTATGCATATAAAAATTTTATTGTACGTATACACACGTCGCGAGACGTTGGGCCAGACTTGAATACGGAAGCGAGAGCAAAATCAGGGACATTCATTCGGATTTTACTATCTTGTTTAGAATATAAGAATGTAGCATATGTTACGTGAGCTGCGCCATCTCGGATGCCGCCGCACAGCGCACATCTTACGGCGACCGCACATCCCGAAAACAGCCCCCAAACGGGTGTTGGATTTCATGCTTGTAATTTCAGACAGACTACCATTATATTTAAGATAAGATGCATGTGTGCATCGTGTCCAGAGGATACGGTTTCATCTTAAATGATTGATTCCCTCTTTTTTTGAAGCTGTTAAACACCTCACTGAAAATTCCCGGTACCACATTTGAAATTTATTGCACTTTTTTTTGTTCTGTTATGTCGGATTATGAGAAACATGTTTATTTACCACTGAAAAACAGCAATAAACAGTGTTTAATAGTACCATCAGATGAGTGAATTACATCTTATTCGATTTTCAACGATTTGGTAGGTCGAGAATTTTATATTTGGTATGGAATCATCCACCTGTCAAATGAATTATGCACAATTGTATTGATCTGCAATTTCGATGTAAATATGATTCAAATTGATTAAAAATAGATTTAGATCTAATATACACTTGGTTCTCTCTTTATGCGGTAGATACGTTCCACAGAAAAACGCATAAAAATAAATCGCACAAAAAAGGACTAGACACACGTATAAAAATAAAGGATACGTTCCATATTTTTTTAAAACCGCATAAAACTAAATCAATGAGTTACAATATACCGAAAATCGCATAGAAAAGGGTTTATTAAATTTCAGAACAAATAATTAGTCTTCCTATATTCTTCCTGAAATGTTTATTCATAATAAAAACGTTAACAATCATAGACAAGTTTATAAAATTGTAGAAAAATATAATTTTAACATATTCTTTCTAAATTTATACGGGAAAATTTTACAAAAAAAAATACGGAAAATTTTTATGAAAGTTAATCTTTCTTCACATTTTTTTCTTTAGAATTATCGTCGCTATATGAGAGTATTCGGCATAATTTGCGAAATGGTTCGAAATCACTTTCATCACTAGAAGAGATACTCAGCATATCAGATCTATGTCCTGAAGATAATGATTTTTCACAAGTAAAATTAGTCTCAACTTCGCATGTTTTCCCTTTGACAACATAATCAGTGATTAAACTTTGCGATGGCTTTGCTATTTTTTTTTTGTACAATTCCTGATATCCAGAAATGCAATTCTGAAGCTCGCGTTGAAACTTGAAAGCTCGTTCAGAATTATCATCTTTTTCGATGAAATGGTTTGCCAATTTGTGTCAAAACGTGTCAAAATGGCCTAAAATAGTTATTTAAAAAAAAATGCTTCTTGAAATAAAAACCGCATAACTTCAAAACCGCATAAAAAGAGTACACATACAAAGAGGACCGAGTGTACATTTTTTGAGAGTTTGGAAAGTATTTCTTTTACTGAGTGAACAATGATGTGAAAAGCCTTGTGCTGAATGAAAATAATGTATGTTTTTTATTAGGAGGTTCGAATTGGTCAACTTTCATCGTCCTTTAGTCATATGTGTAAGGACAAGTTACACAATTTTATTATATTATTCCAATATTGTCAATGATTGTTTCAGCAAAAGTTATAATTTAACTGAATTGAAACTGAATCTTTCTGGATTCTAATTATGTTGATTTATTAATTAATTAAATTAATATATATATTATTTATAATTGTACAGGTAAGTTATAAGTGGGATTATAAAAAGCAATAAAGAGATGAGAAAAAAAAAATTGCTGAGAATTTGAAGGATATTAAAATTTCATGGCGCATGAGGCGGATTACTTCATAATTCAACGAGTGCCCCGTAATCGTGTCAGAAAGTTATTAGGAAACGGAGAAATTTATTTAATAAACTCGGAACGGCTAGTTGTGCTTTAGTCGGCATCTCCATTTGCAAAAATAAAAAGGAAACCGAAAGAGCGAGCGAGGAGAAATAAATAAATGGAAAATCGCGAAGGATCGGTCGATAAACTGGAATGCGGAATGGCAGGAAAACAGCAGGAAAGTGAATGATCCAGGCGTTAAATAAGAAACTTTCGGTTCGACGGGATCTACGTATTAATAGGCAGTCGCAAAGGAAGGCAAATAAATTAAACTATATACACGAGGGTCTTATTCCGAGGACTCGTATATTCATTCCCCGCTCAAATAGTGTCGCCTAATGAATTCCCTTGAAAAGGGTGAGACGGGGGCGCCTCCAGCAATGGGGCGGTGGGTGGTTAGATGGAGGTGAGGTGAAGCAGCGGCTTCGTGCCCGTAAACTTTTAAAACGGGCCTCCGCCGAAAGTAAACAAACCCCATTGAATTAGAATACGTCGCATGTAAATTCGGAGGTGATATTTAGTATATATACATAAAAAGGGTTGTCTTGGCGGCCATTTAACATTCATTGTTTAATAAAATATTTGCGCAGAGGGTAACAGGGAGACTCTGATCTAAGAGAAAACCATCCGACCGATAATACTCTACACCCTTCCTCTCTAACGATATTATTTTTCACCCATTGCTTCTGAATAATCATTTATTTGATATCAAAATTTTAAGCTATTATTTATTTTTCTATTCTCCACAACTTCATAATCAATACTGCAATAATTAAAAACTAAACTGTAAAATATTTGTCATGTCAATTATATAAGATCGTGTTTTTTCCAAAATATAACATTGATCTGTTTAATGTTTCGTATTTGTCGTACAGTGAACTATCAGTAACTCAAGTATAAGTTTCATATATACAAAAATACGGAATAGAGAAAGAGAACGTAAAAAACAGTTGTGACCGGGAATCTGCTTTGATCAAATTCAACCTGGCTTATGAAGTCAACATGAATTTATAGCGTTCGCTGTATGCAGCTGATCTTTTACCTTCTCGCAATATTTCTAGAAGTAATTTTGACCGAAATATGAAGGCTATTTAAAAGCCCATAAATATTATATTAAGTGTGACATTTTATATCCTTTATTAAGCTTTCGCCTTGGCCATTTTATTCCTTTATCTTTTATATACACCGTGCGCCTGTAATTTCCTTTTGATCTTTATATTTAGTAGTAAATGTATTTTTAGGTCCCGGTATAAAGAGAAGTCTGCTTCTCCATAACACACATTTATTTTTTAATCTCCTCTTTTCTTCGACATTCTTTTTATTTTTTTGAGAAATTACAAAACAAATATTGATACTTGAATACACCTTTAATATTCATTCTTTCAGAAAATAATCAGAGTGTACTTAAAATTACGTAATTTTTGAGTTTTATACTAACAACAAGAGTATTTTTATTTTATTAAATAAATTTAACAATTTGGCCTAAAACGAGACAATAAAAATTGTAAATTATTAAATATATTAACAATATACTTAGTTTTAACTGTAAAGTACAAAGCTATAATTGTTGTCTGGAATGAAATTAGAAAAGGTATGATCGCTGGATTTATAGGTGTGTAAAAGTGTCCCCTGAACAAGATATGGATTGCACACGTGCTGCAATAAGGGAAACCATACATTCGAAGAGAAATCTAAAAATATAAACTTTTCTAAAAATAGTCGCTGTCAGCAGATGGCATTCGTCATCCGTAAGTAATAAATAAAGCAAAAACACATAAAATTATTAAGTATTTGAAGATTTTCTACTAACACACATAGATAATTAACAGACATATTTTTAATAGCCATTATCAATCATATTTAATTAATTTATTTCTCATAATAAAATAAATTAATGCTAAAAACCAATGAAAGTAGAATTTCTCAATATCCAATATATAAAAAAAATACTGTTTATAATTGTTGATGAAAACATAGAAGAGGCATGAAATGTAACCATTGTATCGATAATAATTCCATAGATTTGGAAACTACGAATGGATTGAATTGATATGTTTTCCTCTGTTTTGTTGGCTAGAATTGAAATATTGTAAGGCTTCGTTAAGTGTGAAACCTTATAGCTTTTGAACATGATTGACAGAATATCTAATGAAGTTATGAAAAAAAGAAGTTACAACGCAATACCTGATTATGTCATGGATTTATGAACTATTTTTAATGTAATCTTTATATGCATGGCAATTTATTTATAGTTTTTTATTATTATAATTAAATCAATACAAAAATTGAAAGTAGATTTATAAATAATTGTGTACTGATTTTTACTAATCTAATTGATGGATTTTGTTTCTTAAAGTATTCTGTGATATTTCTTTTTTATTGGAAGTTACTGAATTAGTTTTGTTCTGATTAAATATTAATAATTTACGTAGTTAAATATTGAATAAATTTAATAATGATTGTGTTCTAATGTAAATAATTGCACACAATAAGAAACAGCATCAAACTGGAAAATAAAAAGTGCTTACATTATAATTGGAAGAAATCTACGTGCAAACTATATAGAGCTAATTTTAAATTGGTATTTGTCATATTTGAAGGGGTTTTGAGCGTTTTCAATGGTACGCTTTATAATGATGCCTTTGTGAAGTAGCTGCAGTACGTATATATTGAGTGTAACAAAGTATTCGAAACGCGCGGCGGTGCGGTTTACGTAAATCATAAAATTTTCAGTCGAGAGTTTTCCGCCGTGTGCCTTGGAAAATAAATAAATGGAAGAAAAAATAAAATAAAATACAGAGGAAAAAGAGATTGAGACCACTCAGCGCGATGACGCACAACAACAAAGCGGATCTCTGATCCTCCTCCTCCAACTCCCCCCGTAGAGAAACCCCGACGGCCTCCATGGAGACCAATAATAATGAAGTATAAAATAGTTGATTGTGTCCTCTATGATCTAACAGATTGCCTTCAACTTGATATAGATATAGACTGTGTGACAGAGAGAGGAGCCGTTCATATAGATACAGGACCATATTTACGAGCGGCGGTGTTTTATTGCGCGATGCGGATTAACGAGATTGATCGTAAATGAGCTCGTATTCGACAGTCTCAAAGTCGAAACTGAATTTACCAAATGGATATATATATATTTTATATAAAGCGAATCTGAATAATCTGAATAATGGCCGAGCAAGCCCGCACTCGAATTAAACTTTATCTTTTTGAGCGCGCACAACGTCTGATTGGAAGAATGAAACAAAGAAGAAGTCGAAGAATTGTGAAAACTAAAAATGAAAAGGAAACACGAAATGGTTTAATTAACCCACTTGGCAATTGTTAAGTGAAGAAGTGATTCGAATGCATCGGGTCCCCTCTTTGATTAGCCGTAAAAGAAAGCATCAAAGCAGAGGATCGGCACCGGGAGGGATGCAATGAAACGAAAGTTAGTTGCGGGAGAGTCGACTCGAGTTGAGTCGAGTCTAGTTTGTATCTAAATTATAAACGAGAAGGGTAGTGAGCAGTAGTGGAAGAGGCTTTGCATATGCAAGGAGCAGTGGCCGGGTAAACAATCTCCGAATCAGAGACCGAACTACACACGAAGTTTAACTTTAAACATATCCCAGACGAATTCAATATGCCCAAAAGTTTATTCACTCGCAGATGATTCGACGACAATATATAATAAATAATATCGAGATCCATTCTCTCTCGCAACCCATATCATTGCTTACGTATTCACGGTCATTCAGAACTTGGAACTAACCGTGAAATCTAGAACTAATCATTTCCGTTCGATGACTAACTATTATAGATACACGCCGACTATTATGTAACGTAATGAGATCCTGCCAAATCCAAATACTCGCCTAATTACCAATACTAATGTCAGCAATTTAGTTACGAAATTGTAGCAACAAGACTGAATAGATGTTTCGTTTATGTTTGTATCAAAGGCTGATGAAAAAGCTAGATATGCATATTATACAACCTTTTGATGATCAACTACTACTACTACAGCTACATTTCCATTGCATATGAATGCAAGATTTCCGATAAGACTGAATTGCATCGATGGAGTAACAACGTCTGGGCTATGGGGGCCAGACACAAAGAGGCCGCCGAAGATTCCCGGCACGTAAACTTCTGATACGTTAATTACTTCCTATGGAGAGGGTGGAAACCACGTTTGTCTACGTTTTTCATTAGGCCAATTTGCGCGATGTCGCAAAATCCAAAGTAAACTAAAATTGAATTCCGGCTCATAATTACCCCGCGCTGCACATTTTACAATTTCCTCCCCGCATCGCTTGGCATTTTCCAACTATGCAGACTACACGTATAATACACTATACGTACATACATATATTTTCAAATAGTTTCCAGCGAGTTTCGCCCGTAATTGATTTACTTTATTTCCTTACAACTCCAGGAAATGTAATATATTTAGTCTCGTGCACACAAATATTATACACGTGCATACCGGGCGCAACAAAAGTGAGAAGAGAGAAAAAATATATATAAATACTGAAATAAAGGATAGATCGAAGCCTCATAAAACCGCTTTCGGTTGGATGATTTTATCAAATTCCGCTGAAAAATAAACAAAACCGTGAATACAACAAGAGGGAATCGAAGGCCATTATGTTGGTGCTATCAAATGAATCGTACGCAATTCCGCCAGACAATAAATAAATCAATTGCGATTAGTATCGTTTGCAGTAAATGCCATAGTTTCTCTATCGTCTTTGTTTAAATCGCTGCCAAATTGAGAGTTCCAGTGAGGATTGTGTATCATTATTTCCAATGACTTTGATTTGCTTCATTCCCCAGCCAATTATCTTCTACACTAGAATTTACGAGAATAAATCACAAGTTTTATTATATATTCAAACAACTTACAGAAACAATCATAATTTGATCATCATATGCAAATACATAATTAACTTTTAACTTTAATTGAACTCATGAAATATGCCATATATATTTTGAGGGTGAAAAAGTTCAGTAGATAAATCTTTAATATTCTATAAAAATGTTGCGACTGTAGTGAAAATTATTTTCAAATTAAAATATCGACACCTGTTTATAGCATGAAATTGATGATGATCGCTCTTTGTCAGCAACAATTTCAAAAATGAATTGCAATGAATAAATTACACGTTCATTAATTATGATCAATAGAGAATAAAAAAAATGCTTCGATGAACTTTCCATTCAAATTATTTAAAAAAATAAACATTTTAGGTTAATTTTTCAATAACAAAATTTTACGCTTTGTTACCTAAACAACATTTTTATTTAGATACTTAAAAAAACATCAAAATTAAGTTGCCTATTCAATTTTATTAAATTTCAGCAATATTTTCGATTGGTACTTTTGAATTAGTATCGTTTGCAGTAAATGCAATAGTTTCTCTATCGTCTTTGATTAAATCGCTGCCAAATTGAGAGTTCCAGTGAGGATTGTGTATCATTATTTCCAATAACTTTGATTTGCTTCATTGCCTAGCCAATTATCTTCTACACTAGAATTTACCAGAATAAATCACAAGTTTTATTATATTTTCAAACAACTTACAGAAACATATGCAAATACATAATTAACTTTTAACTCAGTTCAATATTAGAACAGTCGATATTATCTCAATATGACTTTAATTGAACTCATGAAATATGCCATATATATTTTGCGGGAGATAAATCTTTAATATTCTATGAAAATGTTGCGACTGTAGTGAAAATTATTTTCAAATTAAAATATCGACACCTGTTTATAGCATGAAATTGATGATGATCGCTCTTTGTCAGCAACAATTTCAAAAATGAATTGCAATGAATAAATTACACGTTCATTAATTATGATCAATAGAGAATAAAAAAAAATGCTTCGATGAACTTTCCATTCAAATTATTTAAAAAAATAAACATTTTAGATTAATTTTGCAATAACAAAATATTACGCTTTGTTACCTAAACAACATTTTTATTTAGATCAGAGGGTCCCAAACTTTTTTGTGTCGTAGACCCCTTGCCATGTTTTTCGGTTTTGGGTAGACCCCTTACTTACCTGATATTGATTTTTTTGTAAATTTCTAACTGTAGTGAAGTTTAGTGTTAAAAACTTAAAGTAAAAACACATGTTAAGTTTTATACATTTATTAATTGAATTTAAATTAAAACTACTCAAAATAAAATTTTGTATCTGTTATATATAATATACGTAACATAAAATAAACAAAAAATAAACTAAGCAATAAGTAAATGTTTTTAGTGAGAAGGATGAACCTGATGCTTTAATAATTTAAATTATCAACATTCAAAATACAAGATAAGAAATGTTTTTAGTGAGAAGGATAACCTGATGCTTTAATAATTTAAATTATCAACATTTGGCGTCAATTTTGTAAGGTTTTTACAAAGTTTTTAGCGACCCAAAGGATGCTAATTCAGATCTTAACAATAAATTATCAACATTTGGCGTCAATTTTGTAAGGTTTTTACAAGGTTTTTATAAGTTCAAAATGTATTGCGACCACAAAGCGAATACCTACATTCTACAACTTTCACAATTTTATAAACATATATAATATTTTTTTTTACTTAATAGGTACTTTTATAAATAATGTACATTTCTTTATATTATAAGATAGTATAATGTAAGTAAATAGGTACTATCAGTGTATGTTGATTGTAGACCCCCATTTTCATTTCATGGACCCCCAAATTTTTTTTCGCTGACGTAGACCCCTTGCAGGTTGTCATAGACCCCTGGTGGTCGATATAGACCTCTTTGGGAATCACTGATTTAGATACTTAAAAAAACATCAAAATTAAGTTGCCTATTCAATTTTATTAAATTTCAGCAATATTTTCGATTGGTACTTTTTGGTCAGGAAATTTTAAGCTTAAACTGTATTATAAGAGATTTAGATTACAAAAACGGATCAATTTTCATATATATATATTTTGCTACACATTTTTTCTTTAACCTCTAGAGAAGTGATAAGTATTACTTGGGTTTGTGTTTACTTGATGCTTCCAGTTGCAAAGCAAATCATTTTTGTTTACAATATAAAGATTACATTAAAGTATTAACAATCATTTAGGTCTGTTTCACATCCCTTCATCATTTAAATAGTGACATAAACTACCGATAGACGACAAAGTGTTAAATAACATTTTAAAATGTCTTTGTATGCTCAATTTGATAATACTCCAGTGTTTATATATTATTAGAATTGTTAAATTCAATCGCAGAAATAAAGTAAATAAATGCAATTTTTTGTGTGGTCATTAAAGGAATTCATCTATGTGAAACGAAATAATATTAAGTTAAAACTGAGGCTTTGCAAAAGCACTATTTGCATGTGAATGTATTAATATGGAAATTGGGGCGGATGGGAAAAGAACGAAACGGCGACGGAGATATTGTTTTTTGGATGTGCCCGTTCCAGATCTGGGCATTAGCATATGATACTGATTAAATGGATATTTTTTCGGGGGAAATTTAAATAAAAGGTAAATATAGGATAGAGAAGAGGTTTTGGTACGGTGGAGGCGGATACGGATGTACCGGCACCAGCAAAGACGGGTGGTGCGGCTGAAGGGCGGTTACGTCTGGTTATTATAGTGGAATAACAAAATTGTGATAGAAGGAAACGGTGGAGGCTGGGTTGCATATGCAATCGAGGATTCAATAACAGGGCATTATGATATCTGGGCCGCCCGAGGGCCCTATGCAAATGTGTATTCCATTTTAAAACCGGGGGGAAAATACACTAAATATTTATACGCGTGCGTGTGTACACAATTCGGACACCCCCGTTCCGCCCTCACTTGGCAAATAGAAATAAAAATAAAATAAAATCAAATCAAACAGCAGAAGAAAAAAAAGCAAACAAACAGAAAGGGTACGACGGGCATATGAAAAATTCCCCGCCAACGCCAAGATCCTAATGACAATTTCATTTGGGGAATCCCCTAACCCTAGCAGCGGCTTGCCTTTTGACAAGTCACACGGAATGTCTTCCGCATCAAAAACCGTAATTTCCACACACACACACACTTATACACGCACGAACGTTCTTTTTTTTTGATGTTAAACATTCCCTATTTTAATGTAAAATATCCGTTTTATGTTTTATTCATCGTCGAGGATCCAAGGCAAAATAATATTTCCGTATAATTATGTTGAAGATAAATTCTGTAATGTATCACGTAACGGCATTGTTTAAATTTCATTCCGTCGCGCTTCACTTTGTCTCGCAGCCATTTCCCTTCAGCATTATAAAATAACATGCTTTACATTTTACAAAATCACGCCAGCGAACAATTCTTGTCCTGATTACTGGCGCATTTCTCTGCACCTCAAGCCCCCATCACAAACACGAAGATGAAAATTCTGTAATACAATCGCATTTTTTTCCACGGACATCAACTAACGAAAAAAATTAGCTTCAAAATGTATTACTTTAAAAAAATCTCCTCCATTTTATAAAGATACAAAAAGATACAATTCAAAGTAAAGAACAAAAGGAAATTTGATATTGAAGGATATGTATTTATACCCTGAATTTATATTCAATAGTCAATCACAATTCAATTAGATTCTTTATTTTTTGATTAAATAAGAACAAGATGAAATTGAATTAAAGGTCAGATTAAATTGTGTAAAACTGTAATTACATTTTTGTTACATATAGTTAACACGAAACCACTTAAATCTGGATAATCTACTAAATTAATGGTAAACAAGTGAGCTATTGAAATGCAAAACATTTGCTTGCACTAAAACTTTATCATTTCTGTTAATATTACTTCTGTATAGATAAGTTAAAAGCACTGAATTGCTTGCATCGTTTTTAAGAACTATCAACTGTTTTAGTGAGGAATATATAAACACACTTAAAAGGCTTAGTGCTTGAAGTGTTCACACCGAAGTAATATCTGCGTATTCTATGATCTATACCGCCGCTTTACTAGAAAACCCATATGATTTACTATATATTTTAAAATTAAGGGCAGTTTATACATGGAATATCAAAAAAAAAGTCATGAAAGCGTGTATTTATTTCTACAATATTTTCCTCTTCCGTGGAAATGAAAGCATGCAATTTTTTTTTCTTGTTTAGTCTATCTTTCTTTCGTTCGTGCAGAAACGGATGCTGCGAATATTAAAAAAAAGTGATTGTATATAAAGAATAATTCCATTTATCATCTGAAAATAGGGTTGCAACAAAAATATAATCTCATAATTGTTTTGAGTAAATGAAAGGAAAGCAAGGGCCAGGGTCTGGGACCTGTGCTAGTGGCTGCAGATTAAAACGCACTGACAATGGCATCGGTGAGAGACAGAGAGAGAGAGAGAGAATGAGAGACATAGATGGGTGTAAAGAGAGATGGAACGAGGGAGCTCCATGGTTTCCCTGTCAACAACATGCAGACAGACTAATTAATTTGAAAGTATCATTTTAATCCAGGTTTAAATGTAGCCGCACGTGCACTTCGACGTATTTCCCAGACTGTCCGCGTTCGTCCCTTCATCCCCCCCTATATTTTAATTAAGCCGATAAACAACTGAATTGTTAATAACTCTAATTGAAGTGCGTACACATTCCGATCATCGGGGAGAGCAAAGCTCCAAAATAATGCTCAGGTTTTATGGACGTGCACATTGATTGCATTTTCCCATCACATCATTTGCCGATGAATTTCTTTCGTTTCATTCTCCTCTTCCAAATCGATACTTCGATGCCTTCATATTTTAACACGTAGCTTATGTATTTTCATCAATTATACGCGTCTACAGTATTCTTAGCATGAAGACATTTCGTACGAACAAGTGTTCAACCATAAATTTATGACATTATCTTATAACAACACTTAATTTCAGCAACCATAAGATTTAATATCTTTATATTCATATAGCAAATATTGATAAAACGTATTAACCTTTTTATTTACTTGACAAAGTTCATTGCCTTACGTTATAAATCGAAATCAATATTGTAATTGAAGTGGAAAAGGTAATTGCTGTCTCAAAGACAATCCTAATTGTGGAATCGTAATAAATAATTCAGAGTGAAATTATATAATACACTCAAGTTGAATTTCGTAGTATTACGTAAGTTGGTTTAAAATTTGGTAGGATAGAGTCAGTACACCCCTCTATTCCATCCAGTTGCCTTTTAAGATAAGCTCGCCGGCATGCTCTGCCCCAATCGCAAAGATCACGTTTAGATTAGGTCTCTTTAGAGGAGTCGCTTAATACACCTACATTCTAGTAGATGCACACAACATTTATTTAATAACAATGTTTAATTTAACTAATCTTTATATGTTTGATTTTGCATTTTATTGATTAATATTTATAACAGAACCCGCATTGCTAATCGCATACGTTCTATTCAATCTACCGCAGAAATGAATTTAAATGTACATAGATTGGTTCAATTCGAATCGCATCGTAATTAATATTAATATTTGGTTGTGGAAATCGCTTTGAGATCATGACTGCAAATATATGTTATAGCGGATATGCAATAGTCAAAGTTATATAACAAAACCGTTCATTTTGATTTGTCATGATATCCACTAATGGTTCAGAGGGGAATTACATAACATTCGGAGTAATGAACTCCTAGTGATTGAGTATTTTTCGATAGCAACTGTCCCTTTTTTTTGCCAACGAACCAACTTGGGAATTATACTCGTTACTAGTCATTCTGTATCATTAAATATTTGTTCATATCTTACAAACACATTTTATGTACAATTCCATTAATGGTACAATTATGTTTTAACCATTATTTATTAACTGTGAATATATGAAAGTTTTTATTTTGTCCTATTATTAATCAGTAATATCGATAAAAGACTTACTGATATATATTAATATAAATGATTATTTATGTTAGACTTTATTTTCAGTGCAATTTATATCAACATTATACATCTAATTCTGGTGAAATATTGTGAGAATTTGTTATAAAAATGTCCTTAACAAAATATAAATTTATTCAACTTTTATACATAGTTTTTTCAACTACTTCCGATTGAAATGTTACTTAATTTTATCAATTATACGCGTCTACAGTATTCTTAGCATGAAGATATTTCGTACGAACAAGTGTTCAACCATAAATTTATGACATTATCTTATAACAACACTTAATTTCAGCAACCATAAGATTTTATATATTTATATTCATATAGCAAATATTGATAAAACGTATTAACATTTTTATTTACTTGGCAAAGTTCATTGTCTTACGTTATAAATCGAAATCAATATTGTAATTGAAGTGGAAAAGGTGCAATTTATATCAACATTATACATCTAATTCTGGTGAAATATTGTGAGAATTTGTTACAAAAATGTTTTTAACAAAATATAAATTTATTCAACTATTATACATAGTCTTTTTCAACTATTTCTGATTGAAATGTTATTTTATTTTAAGCAATATAGGTCAAGTCTTATCAAAATATTGAACTGTTTCGATAAAACTTCTAATCACTAGATGATTTGGCACGGTCTCTGGTGTTACTAATATTTAGTTTTTTTTCTTCTTCTCATATAGAGGCGGCGACCCAACGGTTGCAAGATTGTATTACCACTAGAACGAGTTTCGAGTCACTAATCTCACCACATATAGTACAGGCCAAGTAACACGTGCAGCAGCCCTTATTAAAGCAGTTCCCAAACCGTGACAACCCTCAAATTTTAATGTCATGTTTCTTATATATTTTTTTTACTCTGCATTAGCTTTTTCCCTCACTTCGACATTCTCGTTAACATTTTCGTGTCCGTCCATTTTATATATTATTAGAAGCCACCCTCATCGGAGGAGACCGGACGGTTTCACGCTATAATAAATAAATACGAAAATTATTCGCGACACGAGTAATTGAATGTGCACAAAGGGCGCACGTGTGAATTGGAAATGTTTATTTAAACATGCAGTGAGCGAGAATGCTAGAGACTGACACAAAGGGCAACCGGAAATTTCAATCTGTCGTTGCGTTGCGTTACGTTGCGTCGCTTACGTTCGTTCTCACCCTCGCACTCACTACACTCATGCATGTATATTTATTTTTTCCGAACATGTTTTCGCGATATGGAAAATTGCGTTTTTTTTCCTCGTATGTTGTTACTGTTGTCGAGAGGAAATGTCGTTGGGATTACTGTTTGCCAGCGAACGGCCCTCCACCCCCTCGTCCAAAAAAACATCCCCGAATAATGTATTCGAGTCCCATCAAACGCAGCTATTTATAATAAGTTTACTTCTCCTTTTTTTTTTATTATTATTATTTGGAAATTGGATTTTTTACGTGATAAATATTTTACATTCACTCGGCTTCCCCTTTTTCTTCGCCTTTTACGTGCGCAAATTGTGTCGGGCGTTAAATTTCAATTCTTAATACATTTTACCGTTTCGTAACAGCGCACAAATATGTAATTCTGACAATTGGGCGGATATATTCGCCCTTTGTCTGTAAAGGATTGAAATAAACAGTATTAAAATATTTTATTGGTTTCTATTAAAAGAGTGTGAAATTAATATGTAATATATGATAAAAAATGTATTTAAACTAATTGGAAGCTATAAAACTTGTTTCATTTTGCGTCTGAATATTTATGGTAGATTTGAGAGGACAAACAACCTACATATATGAGTCATGTAACAAAAAAGAAAAAAAAAAGTAACGCGTATATTTTTCAGCTGAGGTTTCGTTATTGTCGTGTGTGTATAAGTTTAAGATGTTTTCTCTTCCTCCTAAAAGGAAGTCGTAAAATAGCACGGCGGATGGTCGCTGCCGCTTTTTGGGTTTCACGCAGCGGATATAGAATTTTTCAACGACGGAGGGTCATAGCAAAAGATGCTCCTCGAGGGGGGACGCGTAATATTCCAAAATGTGGCATTCTTTTTGGCATAACCTGGAGCTCGTAAAAATTGTAAATAAAACCACCCACCCCCGTTGGATGCACGCGCGCGCGCGCGTCGGGGCGTAAACACGACACAAAAATGTGTACTGTGAAAACAAAACGAGGGCGGATCAAAAAAAACAAAAACAAAGAAAAAAAAGATAGAAGCGAGGAAGCGCACACAGGGCAGAGACGAAATTCCGAGCGGAATTCCAGCTGCTGCATAAATATGAAACAAACAGGGCTAATAACTCGTATGTGTGTGTCTCTCTGATGGTGTACCCTTGTACCCCTTATACCAACCCCAGCTGGCCGGCCCTTTCGGATCGCATTTATTCGTATGCAAGTTGTGCCCTTGGGGGAGGTGCAAACATCGGGCCCACCAGAAGTGTGGATATAGTTCAAGTAACAAGATCTATGTGCATAGAGAGGAGGCCGTTTAAGTATTTATTCGGAAGCACGATGTGTCATCTGGTAGTGTTTATTCCGCCAAGCAGTGCGTTATCGCATTGAATTCAATTCCCAGTTGATTCCACGCTTTCACAGCTTTCGCCAACAATGGAGATCTATTCTATCTACTCCGCTTCTCCACCGACTTACAAGAATATAACATTTTTTTTCTACCCAGTTTTCCAACCCTTGAATATACCGGGTGTTCCATGAATTCGATATCTCTAAGCATATTGATCCGATTTTGATGCGTTCATCCTGACATCAGTTGGATAACATTGCATACGCCAGATATGTAATGGATTTGTGTCGAATTTGATGGATAACTAAGCTACTACTTTATCTAAAACTAGATGTAACAACATACACTACTAACGAACTAACATTATCTTGTTCAATCAGAAATATCAAAACTATAGAATACTATAGATGTTTTAGAATAGGTTTCAATATTTTTTAGTACAATTGAAAAACCCTTTACTTTAAAGCCACCAAATAGCAAAACACTTTAAAAAATTATTTGTTTTATTATAATTTCTATGCCTTTTGCAATAAGGAAATATACAGAATCTTTAGACTTTTATAAATTATTTACCTATGATAATTACTAGAAATCGTCGATATTTAAAATATTGGAAAAAACGAGTGAAATAATGAATTGTTATTCAATCTTTGTTTCAATTCTATATTAAAAGATTTTCTTTTAGTTGTATTTCTCAAATGATAAATATGGGACTAATTAAAATTGAGGTCATTTTTCAAAGGCAGATTTTCTCTACAAGAGTAACTTGATCTCGATACAGTAAAGCTGATATTATTTTCATAACAAGGAGACAACTACATTGTAATTTAAACTGTACAGAAAGTTATAAGTAAACACAGTTTTATTTGTTAAATTAAATAAGCTATGTATCAATTACAAATAGTAAAATCAGATATGAAAGTGAATCGAGAAAAATCTCTTATAAAGAAAATATTGTTTTATTTGTTGTTATTTAATATTTAGAAAAGCACTACATTACACTAGCTATGAATTTATTAGACAATAGTGAAACACCCCATAACATCCTTGATCTCCCTTATAGATTTTACAATTAGAAGAATGTTTTGACTATTAAACTTAATATATTAGGTAATTTAGAAGTTTTTCAATGGGAAACTATTACGCTCAGTGTTATATTCTGTTGCAGATTCAAAACTATTTACCCAGCATTTGGAAGATTGTGAATAATAAATTTATTTAAAAACATGTTGTAATATTTCGGTTGAAAGTAATAAGAAAAAAAAAATGACATTTCAGAGATCGTTTGTGAAATGAGTTTCACGATGGACACACGATTGAAAAACTTGATTAACAATACTCTGTTAGAAAGAAAAGCAAGAATTTTGATACAGAAATTGCTTTACTTTGGAAACAAGAGTCACCAGGTATATATGTAAAGAAGCGCCTTGGGTATTCAAGGACAGAAGAAAATCTGGACAAATCGACGGATGGGGAATGAATAGGATTTCTTTTTCTAAAAGGAAAAGAACGTTGGAAGTGTTCTTACGGAAGAATGGAAGACAAAAAAAATAGTACAAACACATTTTTGCATTTTAACCGTAGGCAAATTAATCCCCAAACGAAGTCGAAAAACAGGACTAAAAAAAATATGTTATCGCCTCCCGAGGATTTATCGAGTTGCTCGTTGGTTCCCCTGGTGTCAGGCTTCCGAATTGATTCAGTAGTTTCGTAATCTCGGTGCATTAAAAACTATCGTATTACATTCGGGCCTGTTGACAGGGGCCTCGTGATTAGTGAAAGGGCTTAGCGAAATAAATGGCTTTGAATAAATATTAACCAAAATATTGATTCACATGTTGGACAAGAAACATGCACACACAATGGAGAGACCGACGTAATAGAAAGAAGAAAAAAAAAATGATGTAGAAGAATAAAAATAGAAGAGTGGTGGAGGAGAGAGAGGAGACACTAATCCCGTTTTCAGTTTGGAGTCGGGGATCCTCGAAGCACAATTTATTGTAAAATGAAATTAAACCCAGGCACAAAAGCGGAACGTGAATACTTTCGGCACACCCCATGGCACATGATTCAATGAATACATATCGCGGCATTATGTGTGTATGTACGTATGCACATCAGAAGGGGGTCGCACCACCTAATATTCCATTATTGTCATTGAATGATGGAGGCTTTTGTACCTCAGGTAGGACGCGGGGGTATTCACATTACAACTGGAAAATCATTGCGACGTGACGTTTTCGAGTACTTGCGTAATTGATTGTGACCTCAGATGCTTTTCGCATTACAAATAATCAACTATAATAATAATAACAATGAAAAGTACAAAAATCCGGTGTAGTGAAACTGAACGCAATGACCATTTGCATAGCGGGTAAAAGATTTATTTACCCCATTACCTGGAAGGGCGTGCCCGGATTTATTCTAAATTGTTATATTAAAGATCGTATCTGGTAGATATATGTAGCTGGTACTAAATAAAAAAGAAATCCCTAGAAGGTAAGGAAAGAATATGAAAAAAAAGGAGTAAAGGGAACACACAAAAGAAACCACCGAGCAAAGAACGGGCGCTTGTATGAAAACAATGCGAGCGCCGCGTGTACACAATAACCCCACGCATTGTGGTCCCAACAATACGGTTAAAGTTTCAAGCCCGTATCAATTACATAATTAATGAAAGAATAGGAAGACCGAAGAATAAGAGGAAGACGTGCACCGCAGACAGAAGGAACGGAAACCAAAAAAAATAAATATATATATATGAAGAAGGGAGGCATAATCTGGACGATAAGGATGCGAAAGGAAAAGGGAATAAACACGCGATGACATGATTTATTCTCGTGGGTAAAAACGGTAGCACAAATATTGGGAAATAAATTTTCTTTTTTTTGTCATGAGATAATTTTAATTACAAGTCATTTAATTCTATCCTGCATACACAAATATTTTTTTAATATCCATCAACAATAATTACTTTCAGTACGTGTAAATTGTGACATTATTGATAATTTTATTAGTGACATATTTTTTATACGAAAAGATTAATTGAAATCTTCAACTATTTTATGTCATATTCAAGTATTTTTGTATATTATACATTTAACTTTAACATCAGTTTCATCAGCATTCTAAAACTATCAATTATATGAATGAAACTAAAACATATGTAGTTAATATAAAAGAAAGTGTAAGCACTGAATTAATATAAGTTGTATGAAGAAAACATTTTCAAAAAAAGGAAATATAAACTGAGATGTAACGTAAAAACAAACAAAAAATAAATATAAATAACATAATAAACTCTAAAGAGTTATATTGTTTTGTCTAGAGCTGCACACATAAATGAATTTCATAAAACTATGGTTTTAATAGAGCGATAAGTCTTGACTTATTACTCATTCATAAAAGACACATGAATAGACCTAGTGGGCGATGGACGGTTAAATTTTCAAGTATAATAGTGTGATTGTGCATACAAAGAAAATAGTTTTCTAGGTAAAATAAAGATGTTATATAAAGAAAATCATAAAGGTAAATGTTAAAAATATATTAAAAACGTTTTCTGCAATAAAATAAAAATTGGGAAAACGAGACTCATATTTATTATAATATAATTTGAAAAGAAAATAGTTTTCTTGGTAAAATAAAGATGTTATATAAAGAAAATCACAAAGGTAAATGTTAAAAATATATATTAAAAACGTTTTATGTAATAAAATAAAACGAAAACGTAACTCATATTTATTATAAACGATGATTGTGATTGTTATTACTATTGTTAGTTTTGTATTTATTGTTATTAATATATATTGCTATTTCGTTATTTATTATATTGATGTACTCAACCGAAATAACGGCAAATCATGATTTATCATTCTGTGATTTTGTTAAACTGTTTATTTATTTTTTATAAAATATAAATGATGGATTGTCCAATTTTATTTTCGATTACGATGAAGAAACAATAACTAAATAAAGCTATAAGTGACAATAAATTATGTGTGTAATAAATGGAAAAAAATAAATAATAATTCAGAATGTATTATTGTAATATTTATTATAATATTATTACATTATTTATTGTAATATTTATTTCTTCCTCCCGGTTTATCTGATTAAGGTCGGTAAAAGTTATCGGGCTGGTAATATTATGTCCATGCTGTTCCCCCATTCTGACACACTTTCCAGATATATTCGTGGAAATGAAAACACAAAGTTGTTTTGGTTAGCGTAGCCAAACAGATATCGAATATGTTCGAACTGTGATCTTGTTTTGCCTTCTTTAAACATCTAAAAGAAGATGCATCAATCAGCGAATGTAAAATACACTGGTGATTAAAGTACATATTTTCAATTTCTCCGCCGAAGAATACATGTTATACTTGTGGTTTTCGTCTTATTGTAAATTTCATTTAAATTCAATTTGAAAATGCAGAAGGGAGAGACGTGTGCCCTCTTGGATATTGTGAAAGGAGAAAAACCTAAGGGGACGTGTATCCCGAATGGTTTCGGAGCGTAATTGATTTTTTTTTCTTCTTTCCCGTATGGAAGAATAGGAGACATTATAATTTTATATTAGCCTTGTTCTAAATATATTCGGTCGCATAATATACTATTGATCCGTTTCCAGGATGTTCAGTCTTTTTGTTCTTGTCTTTCTCTAGGAACTAGGAAGAATATCCCTTGAAAGGGCTTAATGTGCGCATTTGTTCATACATGTATATATATTTGTTTTCGTTTTTTTTTTAGGAGCGCAACGGACGTTAAAAGAATTAATGGGCAATTAGTTAAAGAGTGTGTAACTATTAATCTCCTGGAATGGTCTCGTTTTAATGGACTATCCTCGAAAGTTCCGTCCGGATTGCGGGGATTTGTACAAAGCCCGGGTCACATAAGACGGGCGCATTGCTATCCTATTGCATAGCTCATAATTGGATCTGTGCTCTTGCAATTTTGATAACAATAACTACGCAATTACGATCCGTTTGCATCAAGTTTAATTACATTAAGTATTATGTTGAAATTTATGAACTGCTCGTCCCCTGTTCTCTGGTACATTGTTGATTTTGCCCAGGGGGTGGCGGAATTCCTGCACGTGTGCATTTCGGGCTGCCCTCGTCTCGTTCCGAGCTGCTTCCGGATTGCGGTTCTCTCTACCTAATTAAGGTGTCACTTAGACCAAACAAATATCACTCATTTCCTATTACATAAGTACCAAACACAAACCAATTAATAAATTAAACGTATCGGTTCCACCCCCCGAAGTTATTTCGTCAGTTTCCGTTATTCGACGAGTTGGGGTATACAAGCATTACATAATAACGGTGTTTAAACACATCAATTAAACATACATTAAATTATACTCACATTATTTGATCGTTGATTGTAATTATGAAAATTCGTTTAGCAAGAAGTTTCGGAGAAGTCACTAATCCTATCAATTTGTAGTTATTAGCCAATGAGTTTATATACGTTATTACTATATTTTTAAATATTACTTATTAATTATATTTTTTTTCTAGAACAGATGAAGTGAAAACATCAATCATCTAAAATAGTTGCTACATTTCACATCCGGATGGCGATGGCGCCTTTGTTTTATGCTGCAGCACTTTTGCACATTCTTACATAATTATTTAACCGCTTTAATATAACTAAAAGTTGAAAATGTCAAGAAAATAACCATAAAAAAGTATGAAGAATTTAGATGATCTCAAGCGATTTTTGCATCATTTAATGCAAAGTGTCAATGATTCAACGAGATGTAATACATAGCGCTGCTGAGAAGCTTTGCTATTCTCGTTACACAATTTCAAAAATTAACGTTGATTGTCGTAAAAAGAAGTGTGGTTGTAAGCCAAAAGATTCAAAACATTTCCACAATTCCCTGCAAAAGGAGCATATTAAGATTTTAAATTTAGGAACTTAAAATTCCCAAAAGTACATTGCACGACAGATTAGAAAAGGAAAGAAATTAAGGGAGTTACAAGTTTTGTAAAATCGTTGATGAGAAGTTAAGACGAAGTTCGATTTTAATGACTTCTATAAAATGTGATGAAAACGTCGTTAAAACAGCGAAGGTTTTTTTTTCTTCAAAATAAAATTTAAAATGTGTTAAACTGTTGTGTCTGTGATTTATCTATGTTTCGTCTTTGAATTAACAAAAATCTGTTCAATAATTCCTCGTTTTCTTGCTTCATACAAAATATAGCAAGTATGATATTTGATATGACATTTTGGATATAAAGTTAACTTCTTAGTGCTAAATAACACGATTTCTCATATCAGACATATTTTAGAAATCTAATTTTGTAAGAATGTAAATCTTTTCAATGTTTACATTGAAATGCGTTACCAATATCAGTATTAAATAATAACTTTTATTCATCAATCATACAATCACATTAGATAAATAACAAGGTTAGTAAAGGAAGATTAAGTAAAGTCTTGTGTCTTCATTCACCCGCGTCATCTTTTGAAATACGGCAAAAATGATATCGAAGGGGAGAGAGAAAGCAAGTACTAAAGATATATGTGAATTGAGGTATGGCGAAAGCATGCCCAGATTCCGTGTGTTTTTTGGCGTAAAAAAAGATTAGTGCGCTACGAATCGTGAAGGTATTGTCAAAATGTACACGTGAATGGATATTCTTTGAAACCCCGACACGAAATATATGTATTATGTAAGTGTGCACATCGTTTTTTATTATTATGTTGGGTAAGTCTTGCAATGAAAATAGGGTATTAATATGAACCTTGAGGGGGGGTGAAACTTAAATCCTAGGTATTTGTAGGCTGGGTTGGGAGGGAGGTTTACGTCTTTTGCGTGTGCATGCGATTAGAGTATGTTGATCGATGGGGATTTTGTTAGGCACAGGTGAACACATGAACGGTCTTATGGGTCATCAGGTTGACAGATGGAAAAGGGAGGCCCCGCATCCTCCACCCTTGTTACCGGAAAGCTCGCACAAGGAGGTTTACATGGGGTGGTAAGGAACTAATCAAGAGGCTGGGATCAAAGTCATTAGCGCAATTAAACGTGATGCGAGCGCGCGGGAAGCGGATGTGCGGAATACACAGGTAATAGCTCGCTGTTAAAATCAATCAACTGAACGCGTGGCAGGGGAGTAAGCGACGGTGGCGGCGGCTGCGGGGGCGCACGAAGGGTGGTTTCAGCGCGCCCCGCCGCGCCTCACGCAGCGAACAAAAGCGTCGTGGGGTTGCGCGCCCCCCTTTGGACCCCCGACAACAAGCCCATCGTACTTACTCCCTCACTCTCTCTTCTAATAAAATGAAAAGCACATATAGTGATTCAATATAGAAGGGCACACATCAAAGACACGTCGAAACGTATACAATTGTATTAGAAGTCCCACTATTAATTATCACCGGTATGAAATCGTACGACTACACACCATCACATATATTAAATACAGCCGCCAAACATTTCCGAACGATTACAAAAGCTAAACAGGTCCTAATGATCAACAGGAAAACTTTCAAATTGCTTCTTTATTCTCTATTTAAATCAATACAATGCCTTGCATTGTGCACCTTCCTAACAAAATACAATTTCCCATTTAAAACTTTTAAAACAGTTTAGCTCGTATTTGCTTATCCTTGATAGACTTACTTTAGAAATGTTCAAGCACAAACTTGAAATGTTAGTAGATTTGATCCATAGTTTTAGAAGAAAATAGAAACACAAATTTCATCTGCAAATTTTATCGGGAAATTAAAACAAATAATTTTAAAATGACAACTTGTGATTAATAATATTAAATAGAAAAATTGAAATGGTATTAAAAGCTTTGTAAATCACAACAAAAAAAATAAATGTACACTGACATACTAATTCAGTTAAAACATTGATTGGATTTACATTAATCACGTATCAGTCATTCCATAATTCATATCACCTGATATGAAAATATTAACACAATATATTTAAATCAAATTTAACGACATATATTTCTATGCAAAATTTCTATTGTTCTTCTGCATATCCAATGTTGTTTATATAATTTTAAGTTGTCAATCATTATGTTCTATAAACGCTGTAATAACCAACCAATATCTAATCATCGTTGTTTGTAAAAGTCTTAAATTGTTTTTCCTTCCCGTTGTAAAATCGATATCGCTCTTACATTACACCACAGCTACTAAATTCCCAAGATAAAATTCCCACTAAACTATTCCAGACGACAAAAATAGTTTATTGAAGAATAAAAAAAAGCTAACATACACATACACACACACATAACATCGAAGCAGTCGAGCCAATGCAAAACAAGCAAGAAATGAAATAACAGAAGAAGAGCAAAACAAAATACACTGCACTCGAGCAGCGATGGCTGGAGAAATTTTAAAAGCGAGCGCTTCACTTACGTGCAGTGCTACGAGTGCTAAGTAAACGGGAAGAAGATTGATTGATAGGTACAATTTGGGATAGGTGTTCCGAAGTCCCGGCGTCGACAAGGGTTCTCGAGTTTTCAGGGATCCCGTTGCGTTGTAAATGTAGTGGTTAGATAATAGTTAACATGTATATTTTAACAGGTACTCCCTGATTACTTACATCAATGGCAATGATCCCTTCTCTGATGAATCGTTAATAAATGGGTTAATTTTGATCTATTACGGATTTGAATAGAAAATGCGAGATTCAATTATCACCATTTATATTAATGTCGACTTTCAATAACATTCGAAAGCTACCCGAAAAACATTTATCACGCCGTTAAAAGTTTCATAATGTTCATGAACAAATATTAGTTTAATGTTTCCCCCGAAGTTAATCAAACACAAACATGTTGCCTTTCTGTTCTCGTTTTCATTTCCGTTTTTCATTTTTCGTTCTGTTTCGGACGAATACATTTCCTTTTGCTGTAACATTTGCGGTGGTACTTCACAATTTTTTTTGTTGTTGTTGATCGTAATATCCCGTGCGTATACTTTATTTGGTAATTAAATTAAAATAGATGGCGGTCATGTTTTCGGTCCATTATTGTTATTATCTTTTTTTTGTTGAACCCAGAATCAATTTGGTTTTGGTTCGTCGGGGTTAATGCATGATGCAAGGGTGACTAGATCGGATGGCGTGCATATAGTGGCGTACAATTTAATATTTGGTTGGGGTTATATATATATATAGATATGTGTGTGTTTGTGTTTATATATGTATAAAAAAAAAGAAACAATAAAACGGCGCATAACGAAATAACACCCGGCTGCAATATAGAAAAGTGATATTAAATTATATGGAAGGCCGCCGTCGGGCATTTCTGTCGATCCGTGCAAGTGATACGGCCGTTAGTTATTACTTGCTCGCATGATTTTAACGTTATTTATGGGTTTTAATGGGCACCGTTTTAACACCCTCTTTTATTTAATTACGTTTACAAACGACGCCAATCTTGATTTAGGTGGCCGCTATTAAATTACAGCTTGGGGGGTCCGGACATTGTTATTCAAAATCTGGTCTCGATTAGGTGCTGAATGTTGATCAAACTTGGCAGTACGACGAGAGAGAAAACAAAAAAAAAAGAAACTAGGTTGGATTGTAATTAGAGGGCACATGGGTCTGTACTTTGGCGCAGATAACTAGAAGGAGGAGAGCGTTAACAAGGGTGGGCGCATGCTGCTGCTGCTGCTGCTGCTTCCCTCTACCGCTCTTCTCAACGTAATTCGAATGTTTCATCTGCATGACGCGTAATTCAGGCAGCCTAGTTTAATGACGAACAGTCTACATATTCTCAAGGGTGTTGAGATACATACCTTACATGCATATGTATCACACACATAAATATATAGAACGCATCCTCGTACAGTTCTTCATTCCAACTTAATTACTCAAGTACACTCGGTAAAACGTTATTTAACGCTCCCCAAGAACGTATCGATTCTTTTGCTCACAGCTTCCACACACAAAAAATAGAAGCTTTGATGATCGCATTGACAATCTGACCCATTCCATTCATTTTTTTAATTAACCAAATGGTTTCCACGTAACTAATTGCCTGCCCTTTTATGATTTGTCCCTTACATAACCAAACTCACATACAATCCATTAAATGGAAAACGTAAAGACAGTCTCTACTTTTTTTGTTTTTAATTCATACCATCCAATAAATAAAGTGTTTCACTTTGTCGGGCAATTTGTGACCTTTGTGATGAAGCCGTGGGGTTTCGGAGATAAAGGTTCGAAGATTACGACCGTACACAATTATTGTGTCTTCTCCCCATTTTTTTTTCTTTTTCTTCTTGTTCTGCCCCTTCGCTTTTCTTAAAATGATGACAACTGTGGGGGAGAGAATCTTATGACATAAAAATAATGATCCAATTTCTATTTCTTTCCTTTGCCACATATAAAACCGTGAAATAAAATGGCAATGAATTTCCGTGCGAAAAAAAAAAAGGAAATATTCACTAACAATAATTTTATTATTGTAGCACAATAAAATAACAATTCTGTTTTTAATATATTATTACACAAACTGCTGGTTGAATTAACGTACAAATATTCGTACCAAAAGTGCAATGTTTGGCAAGTACCTGCACTTCATCGCTGAGAGGTTTTAGTGCGGTAAGAATCGCACAGTACCACGACTTTACCCGTGGTCCTTATGTAAGGTTTCCTCTCCTGTACAACAAAAGAAAAGGAAGTACATGGTAGGATTTGCATGAAAAAAGTTCTATTGTACTACTTTCTTGGAAAATCCATTATAACACAGGTAGCAAACGAAAAGGGAAATTTAGGTTTTCCTAGAAGGAATAGATACAAGAGGCTTTGTAAAAAAATATTTATTTCATTTATTCAATAACATGTATATAAAAACTATTGAAATATTACTGTAATACAAACCTTTAAGAATTCAATACCATATTGTACATTTTCAAATGTCTGTTAAATGAATTGATTTTTTCTAATCCTATCTTGAACTTATTGTATAGATCTGCATTTTTGGAAATATCCTTCAAAAGTGCATTAAGTTTGTATGCAGAGTACATGAACTCAATGTTTTCGCACTTATCATGTTGACACTGCTTGTTACCATCCTCAGTTTTCATCAAGTAGTTTTCGGAAAGCAATTGATGTAAATAGTCCATGGAAAATTCGGTATGCGAATGAAAGCAAACTTCCACGACCAAGTTTCGTTTACATCTAATAACGCGTTGAGTGCGTTTCACCTTGTTAAGAAATTCATCTATAATTTTGGTCAATGTTGTAATGAACTTGTCTAATGAAGGTTTCAAATCCAGATAATTCACATTGCACTTGTCCGAAATAGCAGAGAGTTCGTTTAGATTGATTCTATTGATATTATCAACTTCTGTTTGTTCCATTTGATTCTCCACGTTCTCTATGATATTTTTCATGTTTTCTTCAAAGCTTATAATATTTGTTAGTAGTAAGCGTAGTGGGTGGCTATGATCTGTGTATTGTCTTGTTTGGAAGCAGAAGGGAGTACGCATGAAGTCTGTTAGGCATCGTTGCATACCAGAAAAACGAGATTTGAAATGAATTACATTGTTCATCTGAGTCTTGTATTCATCGAGATGTTTCATTTTACAATTCAAAAATCTCAACTCGGTTTGAATAAACTGTTTAAAAATTTCACGGCACTTTTCACGGAACTGTAAAATTATGATAATAATAAGTAATGAATTCTAAAATATATTTACAAATAAACTTACTTGATACGCTTCATCATTAGTCAAACTTTCAAAATTTCTATTTTCAAATCTTCTTACGTATTCCAGTCTAATTCCATTATTCTTCATAAACTTTACCAGCTGTGCAAAAATGTCGTTTGATATAGTTGAATTCATTTTGGATACTGTTGTCACTTAAGTTACAACTCGACTGTGGAAGATTCAATGTTAAGCAGATTTTTGTGACTTCCAGAATTACCAACTGTTTAAAAATGGCGGAGGGTGGGGGTGGTGAAAAAAGGAAATATTGACTAACAATAATTGTGTTTCTTTACTGCTTTATACCTAGCATGACATTGACTTTAAACATTACCCCAAAATATTATTGCGTAAGTCGACCCCCCCCATTCTGAATAGAAAACAATCAATGTAAATTTTAAATAAACATTATTTATTGAATTAATTTGCATTTACATATTTATAAAAAAAAGTTACATGTAAATAGTAACAAATAGTAATAGACAAACAAAATAAATTTCTTAAATTGGAACAAACAAAAATTAATTGAAAACTTTCCCCCTTCAGGTTTTGGAAACATGATGTTGCTTCATGTTTGATATAATTACTTTAAAATTGGGACTTTTTGATGTAAGAGCAATTTGAATACAGTCTTCGGCGATTTCTGTTTTTCGTTTTTATTTTCATTAGAGTGGATAAGCCTTGTTCACAAAGGTTTTTTTACCGCCTCCTCATGTGCAATTTTGAAAGTCTTTGCAGCCTTTGACAACGAAAAAGACGACAGATTTGCTTTGGTATCAAATTGAATACGTGCTTCAGTATTGGATGGAAGTTCAAGAATTGCCTCTGCCAAACCTGGAGGTTCTTCTGGTATGTTACTAATTTCACATTTA
>NW_017099961.1:164705-253316 GCF_001412225.1 Nicrophorus vespilloides | reverse complement strand
TCCCCGACCGCTGCTCTAGAGGCTTGAAAATTGTTTTTTTTTTCGAAATGTGCATTGTACGGTATTCGGAAGAAGATAAGCCTCGATGTACTTAAAATGGAAGCATTAGGAAGAAGCAGAAGCATCGGTAGTAGGAAAGTATGCCAGTAATCTATTGATAATGAATCCGAACAAATTGGCCTCCCAATTTTCGGATCGGCCGCCTCCGGTAGGCGGGTAGTTAAAGATAATCGATGTGGATCATAAATAAATTGTACGAGACTTCTCGTGTTGCGTTTCCAGCGGCTTAACGTGCGGTCGGATGCGACATTAAAATTCCTGTTAAGAAATTGTGGCTGCGCGATTACCATACAATGAAGGTGTGCTTTAATGATGAGCGTAAAAACCGCGGGATCGCCCCGCGGTTCGACCATGATTTATCGCTGGATTCGTAGCAATAACCGAAAAAAAGAGAAAAGTGTGTGCGCGCGTTTCAGAGATTAACACACGAAGAACAAGAGGAAAACAAAACGAGACAAAACAAGGGACAAGACGAGTGGTAGCGCGACTGTTACGTAATTATTGAGACGTTAAACGGAATCGAAGCGAGCGAGATGTTATCAAGGGGTTCGAGACCCCGTTTTACGTTGGCGTTGGCGGTGCACCGGACCCGTTTCTGTTTGTCATCGCCTCTGGTTCCAATGCACAATCATTTCGTGACAAATGGTCCATCCTCATTATACCATTAGCGAGTTGAACAAAGAATTGTGAAGCGCCGTAAACCGAGCACACCGGTCGTCGGCTTCGTGCATAGATTAAATATAATTGGAGTGTTTTCCCTTCCATTCCCTTCTGCCAACCCACCAATACGGATTTATTCAAATCCGGTTGCATTCGAATTTTGTAACTTCACTCTTGATATAATGAAAATGTACTAAGAATAACTCAACTAATGAACCATTCAAATTCTAATATGTTACTTCCATTCAAAAAAAAATAATAATAATTACTCTCATTCAGTCACCACAATTGAAAACATACACAGTTAAGGCTTTGTAGTATATTCCAGTTCTTATTTTTCTTCGTATTTCAATGGGAATTTTTATTTCATAAAATCCATTTGAAAATTTAATTAATTTTTTTTAAACAGTTATTAACTATTTAGTTATTCAATTTTGTAATTAAATGACTATAAACTTTATTCTCTACAGTTTGGCTAATGATAAAATTGTAATTAAATTTAGCAATTTGTCATATAATAATAATCATCTTAATTTCGTTCCCAGCAATAATAATAAAACAAAAACGATTAACTGCTACAAAGTGTTTTTCTGTCATGTCATAAAATTTTAATAATATTTATCGCAACAATAAATTACAACATAAAAAAAATACTCAATACAATTACAAAAGTAAAAATAAAAAATAAATCAAAAATATGGTCAATTATTTACAATATATTTTATAAATATAAATTAAATTTATGTAACCTCTTTTCGAATCATCGAATTTTCTTAAACCAATATACTAAATCGTCCTCATTACACAACATATAAAAAAAAACTTAAATAACATATATTATTAAAAAAAAAGCATTTATAAATATTTAATATAACAATATATATAAATTTCATTTTAAAATTCTTAAATTATTAAAGAAAGATACAGAAGTAAATTATCATTTAGTAATGACTATAAAACAATATTTTTAATTGAAAATTAATACACCTAATTAACGTCCTTAATAATCGTTCCCTTGCAGTTAAGATTCGCATCTCCTTCTCCAGTTCCTTTTCCCCGCTTCAGGGTGTACCGCAAGGCTCCCCTCTATCTCCTCTGTTATATAACCATTTTTGTTGTGAAATGTAATCGTAATACCTTCGATCCCAACCTCTATGTCCTCCAATACGCTGATGATACTACATTGGTTTCCCACGCCTCCCTTCCCTTCAACCCTCTATTCAAAACCTTCAAAACCTCTTATCTTCAACCATTTTATGGTTTAAAAAGGACCAAACTCCTTATTCCCTACCATCGCATATCCACTTCGTCTCCCCATATTACGTCAAATAATCATTTCATTTTCCCATCACCACTTGTTAAACACCTTGGAATCCTTCTTGATCCTACACTCAACCTCAATTACCATTCCAAACAACACAAATACAAAATTATATCCATCATTTCCGTTCCTTAACCTTCCGTAACTCCGAAATATCCATTTATATATCCATATACCATATACCTTAACTACGTTTCCCACTATTTTTCCAATGTTGATATCCTGTCCTAAAAAACCTGTCCGTATCCAAACGTTCCGCCCTTTGTATCCTCACCAAAATACGACATCATAATAATCCTCTACACAATCCTCCTAACTATCTGCTTTACTCCAAAACCAAAATAGTCCCTCTGCTTTCCCTCTTTAAATTATGTGCATTTGAAACCTAAATATCCTTCCCAAATTTAAATTATCCCTATTCCAATACCCAATGTCCCTCGATTCTTCTATTTTTCATATGTTATTGTTCCATAACTAAATTTATGTTTCCGGGCGGAATTTTTTTTTTAAATTTATATAATAAAATAACTAATCTTTGTATTTTTCTAAAATCTGAAAAATTTAGTTTTTATATGATTAATTTAAGAATTCATTTTTATACAGTTTTTATTATTAAATATTATTCTAACTAAACCTCAACTCAAAAAATTCCGAGTACTTTGAAGTTGCGCTTAATTGAGTTACTGCGGAACCGGTGATCAGTTAGAAAATTTTACAACGAACAAAGATATTTGCATTCGTTTTCATGAACGTAGCGATGAATTAACGGTAGCTGCGAAATAATTCGAAAACGCAAAAACAATAGATACGAAAAATAGTGCTTTTTATTTATATTTTTTTAAAATACTGTACATTAATTATTCAAGCAAAAAAATGATTATAGAAAATTATAGTTTTAATTTAAAAAAAAAATCTGTTATTGATAATTTGCAATTAATAATGAACGTTAAATAAAAAATTGTAAAAACGGTGCATTTACTTCTTTTGCACGAAGAAAATTGTATTAAGTTGTTTTCTAGATTGGGGTAGTTAATCGCTTCAAGTAGACGGATTATTTATCAAGAACAGCGATTGATAAAAGTGTTATTGTGCGCAATTTTTAATACATCGCATAATAAATTACTAACGAAAACTTTGGAAGGCCATTATGAGTTTGTTTTTGGAGATGGGAGGAAGGAAGAGGATCCTCTCCGCTTTAATTATGTTGAGTCTAGACGGATTATGTATACGAGATGGGTGGATGGGAGCGACCGAAAGATGGATAGTTAATTGATTGATCGTCGGTCGGGTAATGGCAATAGGGGAAAATGAGAGATGATAGTAATGAGAATGGGGAAAAAAAAGGAGAGAGTGAGTAAGAAAGTGCGAAAGAATGGATATTGGACCATCATGTGCGGTTGCCGGCTGCAATTAAGAGTGGATGGTGTAATCCTTCGGTGGCGCGGTTGGCAGCTCGAAGGATATATCGAGTATCTGTCAGATATGTGTGTGCGTGTGTATATTTGGGAGGGATGGGAGCACACCGTATTTGGGGTCTGTCACAGGCAGGGATTTCGGGTGGAAAACCTTCAACCCGAAATCGACTTCTGACAGGCCACTTAAAATCCCTGCACTCACTCTCGCTCTTCGTCCCTCCGCACACCGAAAACAAATAACACCTGCTTCTTTGACATCGCGACAAGGATTATAGTAATCCTCTGCCGAATCGAGAGCAGACGCTGAAGACTTGTATAGTAACCGAAGCAACATAATACCGTTGATTTTCATTAAAGAAAATCGCATTACTTCAACATTCAAATAGATTAATATCAATTTGTAAAGACCAAAAGTATTACTTTAAAAAATAATCTTACTTTAAAATTCTTTAAAAATATTTATTTATTTAAAATAAAACTACAAAAAATATACTTCTTATACTGACTGAATAAGAATTAAATAAAATCTTTAATTTTATGCATAAATATTATAAAACAACTTATATTTATTTATATATTGAAAAGTATACGACTTTTAGGTTTAAAAAACTTATATTCGTTAAAGCAAATTACTTGATACTATAATTATAATAAAAATAGGTTGAAGTAATTAAAATTTATCAAAGAAAATTAAAAGGGAAACCACAAAAATGTCAAGAATTGACATTGCATTTGATACATCTAAAGCAGATTTCAATTGTTTCAAATTTACATGAAAAAAAAAGAAATGAAACCGGACTAATCGAGGAAAAACCGATTATTTACATATAAAGAAAATAATGATGTGTATTATATTTTTTATTTTGCTCAATTAAAATTTTATTTGTTTTGAAATTTTAAAATCGGACTAATCGAAGTCGGCTTAGGATTGATAAGTCGAATGTGGGCATATTGATTGAAAAAAAATGAGAAACTTTAAATATATTTAGTTTCAATTATTTCGAAGGCTATTACTACAACGAAACAACAAAAATCTAATGTTTTCTGTGATTGCAGCACAGTCGCAGTAATGCTACTAGTTGTAGTTACTTTTCATTGCACCAAAAATGGCAGTATCTCATTTACTGCATTTCCTCGTAACCACTGAACGTTAAATAATGCAATTTACTGCATATTGTTACGTGACATGGAATCTGGAGGTTCGTTTCGCGCTTAGCGTTCGCGTGTGCATGTACGACCACTTTGCACGATTTTTTTTCTATCCATTTCTCGACCCGATCTTCCTAACTAATTGGTAAAAGTTGAAAAACTAACTAAAACTTCTCCAGTTCAGTATATCAATGAATATACTATAGCTTCTTGTCAATGAATCAATGTTATTACTGCTCTATATTGAAATCCCGACAAACGAAATCCCGACAAACGAAATCCCGACAGTGTCAAAATTGCAAAAACCATAATCCCGACAGTATCAAAATCCTAATAACCATTATTCATTTTATTCATTATAAAAAGGATTAGATTAGCTGCAGTTTTTATGAATCAATATTTAAAAAACAACCGATATTTAAACTACAATTGAAATCTAATCAATTCATAGATTACTAATTAACAATTTCAATATATTCCCAAAAAAAAAATGTAGATTTTTCTTTTTACACAAAACTTTGGAAATGTTTTTGCGATGGCGATGAAGTGTGATCATGGTAAAGGGGGTTGCATGTCTTAAAGCGTGTGTATGTGTTTCCATAGTGGAAACGATAAATCTCTTAAGAAATTTATTGGCACAAATAACCATCGCAGCATGCTTCGAAGGCTCTCCGAAAGCGCGCACACACATACACATATATATATTGAAATTGATATGGAACGATGACTTTCCGTTTTCTTTTGTCTACCCCTCTCCGGATTATACGAGGGAACGAACGAAGATGAGCGAGAGAAAAAAATGGGGTGGAAGAAGTGGAGTCAAGATGAGAAGCGAGGCTGCAATCTGTTCGCTAATGGCCTATCCTAATGATCAAATATCGAAAGCGGAAACGTACGCAATTTTTCTCCTATAAAATTGTACGAAAATTGTTCATCGAAGATTTGCTTTCATCTAATTAACATTTAAATAACCAGTTTATTCAATGTCTTTTAATGTAATTTAATTTGATTTACTTTCGAATCACGAGTTGAAGAGTAGTAATTTCATTTCACAAGTTTTTCTACTAAATGTGGTTAGTTTTGAAACAACATCGTAAAGAATTCATATACTTTCATATGAAAACAAAACTACACTCCTTCTATTTACTAAAAAAACAATACACAATTAGCAGTTAAAATAAGAGTCACAATATTTAGGAAATCCTTAAAAATACACTTGTGTTATGGAAGCTTTTCTTCTCCATTTATTTTCTTATTTTTTTTAGTTACAAGAAACATATGTTACTTCAAAAATGTAAATATATTAAAAAACGAAATTAGAAGAAAGTTAAAAATTAAATGTGTATTTGTTTACTGAAATATTTATAAAAAAAATAATCAATTTAACCAAAAATATACTAAATATCTTCAGTTGAAACTTATTTAAAAGGATTTTTTTTAAATAAACTTATGAATGAAACTAAATTTTAGGTATAAATCAAAACATTTTATGTATAAGTCAAGTTAAAAAAAATAGTGGCAAAAATGGTATGAAAATTAAAGCATTTCAAACATTGTTGTTGCAATTACAAGAAATTTATATCTGTTAGCAACGATTAGACTATGAAATGAGACTTGTTGTTTTTTTCAATTGAAAAGTTGAAGAAAATCATTGGTTTAAACCGTAGATTTTTGTGTAAGAAATAACGCAAATTGAACTACTTATTAAAATTAGTTTTATTTCATAACATTACACTATCATAATATTCAAAATATTTAAAAAAAATAACAAACAGCAGAATCAATTTGTAGAATTGAAACTAAATTAAGAAAAAAAAAGAAGTATAAAAATTAATGTTAAAAATTAAGTTCCAATTACTTAAAACAGATTTTGATTCGAATAGTTGATGTAATTCTTGAGCGTTTCAAGCCGCGAAATTCGCAATTCTCGATTCCAGGAATAAGTACTTCAAGATTTTCCCACGACCCGACGGGAATGCACGTCGGCAGATGACTAATATTTGCATTTCGGCACCGTCGAGTTTCGCAAACCGTGAAATTATTCCGAGCCTCTTGTAATTACACCGTCTGCTAATTGATGATTCGTTCGAAAGTCGAAGAAACCGTCGTATTTGATGCGGAAGGTCGTCTAGCAGAAAAGCAGTTCTTCCCTACAACTCCTGCAGCAATAAAACTGTGTATGTGTGCATTTGTATGTATGTACATATGTGTGTATATATATATGTGTGTATGTTTGGACGGGTGCTCTTCCAAAAGATTTCCCGTTTACGATATGATTCTAAGTTTTAAGAGATATGTTGGCTGCGAACGTCGCTCGGAAACGTTACAATTTGCACTTAAATTTGCGAACGCGAATTAAAGTTTACTCCACTATAATTTTATCGCGATTCGGCGTCGCGACGCCGAACGACGGCCGGATGCGATATTTCCATAATTTCCACTTCCGCGCTCATTCTTTTCCCTTTTTTTTTTGGCCAAATATTATATATTTTATGTATACATTGATCCGGAATCATAACTATGTTTATATTTTATTAGAGCAAGGTTACATAATCTATGCAATCTAAATTACCATGAGAAATACAACAACTAATACTTAGCCTCAACCATAACTATCTTGCAGATAAGATTTTATACATAGATTCTCAATGGTAATCAAATCTCTGTTGTTAATTATTTCTTATGGGTTATGGGTTATTCATTCCTTTTACGGAGATGGTATATAATTATTAATTTTACAATTATGTAATAGTGATGAGCGTGCAACATACTTGTACAATAAAAAAAGTATACAATCACCGGATTCCGTGTCATGATGCAACAAACCATTAATTACATTTTCGCTCGAAAAATATTGTAATTAAAACTCTTTTTCCTTAAAAGAAATTGTTTGTTTACAAACCGTTAATAATTTAAAATCTAGAAACAAAGTAATAAAGCTGAAATTAATTTTTTATTTCAAAATATAATTGATTATTATCATGTTTTGATTGTTTTAATTTAATTAATAAATAAAACTGTTACTTATAAATCTTATCAAGAAATTACTATATTTTTAAATTAAATCATTCAATAAACACTATTGTTCAAATGATATTGACTTTAACTGGCAAACTAACTTCTTCTTAAGTTAGATGAGTTACACATTTATTGAGTAACTGACAAAATGTTGACTGAACTTGTCATTGCCAGTTACAAGGTTAAATATGTAATAGTTTTATTAACAACTTTGTGTAAAGTTGCATTACATATAATGTGTTTGTAATTAGTTGATGCGGGCGGTATAACTCATCGAAGGGGGATGGTGGTGGCGGAGTAAAATCCAATTTGGGATTACGTGAACGTAGGTGCAGCAGTTATCTGCGGATCTCGATATAAAACATAAACAGTTTCAGAATTTACGGCTCGTCGGAGGAAAATATCTTGGCTGTTAAATTGCGTTTCCTTCGCAACGACTTTTATTGGGAGCTGATGGAGATGGCCCATTCTGGTGGTGTATATTGTGCGAGCGTGTACTTAATTGGTGATTAAGATAATAGGAGGAGGTTGCGCCTAGATCCAGCCTAGAACAATCTTGTGTACATCCTATAGGGCTTTGCCCTATACAACAAATACTACTGCTGCTGCTACTACTACTACAGCAGCAGCAGTTGCGAACACTACTATAGCACCATGCAGCGACGACGTGCATTCCGATTGATATATGGCTTTTAATATATAGATATGTGGGTTACATAGCTATTGATTTCGCGATGTTATGTGTTTGTGTGAATGTGTGTGTGTGTGAGCTCGCTTCGGGCTTCCTTCCATCTTTCCCTTCTTTTTTAATACAGCCTCACCGACTCCGAGCATGGACTGGTTGGTTGGTTGGTGGTGGATGGATGGATATAACAATATCTCTTGCGAACGGATGGATCCAGATAAAGATTTCGTGTTGTGTTCCCGAATTCAGCGTATGCGAAGGGCCGCACGTTTTGTTTCGACTTATCGGTGATAAGGATCGGTTCGGAATAAATGGATTTCCATTCGAACACCCAGACCAGACCTTTCTTCTTTCATCATCCGTATAATAAAAAACGAACCTATCGGCGCCGCCTCCGCACGATTCATCATCGCTCCTCACAATTGCTCCACCAATTAATCTAGTTCATTTTCTCCCCATTCAATCAACAACGATGAGGGTCCTCCAATAATTATCGATACTCATAAAAATATAGATGTTGCTCGACATCAAAGTATGTTCATTAGAAGCATCAAAGTACTCAAACTTATCCTTATAAATAGATGAAAGGAACTTGAATTTGCAATGTTTAAAAAAAATAATGAATATAATTATAATACTACAGTAAAAAATCCAGGATATTTGGAAATATTGAAAAATTTATAATTGATTTTCGTAGTAAATTAAAAAAAAATTAATTAGGGGAAAAATATTTGTATATTAAAACAAAAATTCAATTACATTTTTTGTTGTATTTTTATTTTTTGTCTATATTCTTTATTTAACTCTTTAGGGTTAAATGTGTTAAAAACTGTCGCACCTTTTGCTTATATTTTTAACTCTTTGATTGGCGCTGAACATGGGTAGTGGGTCATTATTATAATTTTCTATGAAATGATCAAGAAAATGGTATTGTCCTTAAAATTGGTTGGTATGTCAAAGAATGATAGGCCATATCATCCAATGTTGATTCAGTTGCCTATAAATTGAGGAATTTCGGTCCCCTCAAAGAGTTAAACCCACTTCGTTACTGATAGTCATACAGTTTAATATTTTATTATTTTTAGTTTTTCATTCAGTTGGCTACGTTACGAAACAACGGTTAATGCGTAAATAAGTGATAACAAATATTTTTATTTTGAATAATGTTTTATGTCAAATAATTGAAATTAATGTTTTTTTTTTAATTTTTTTATATTGAAAAAAAATTCTGTGCAACTAGGATTTTTATTTTCTTGCCTCAAAGAGGTAACTGCTACTTTCCGTTAATATCAATATTAGTTTACTTACTTACTATTTATATTACGTTTTATATAAGGTATTCACAAAAATTCAGTTTGAAAATATATTGTTACATTCATTGCAGAGAAAAGATTTTATTCAAATATTTTCAAATAAAGTCCAATGCGAAAGTTTAACTATTGGTCCAAGTATTTCTTATGACAAAAAAAGTGAAAACTCCATGCTCTAGTCACTAATCTACATACGTGATTGGGGTAATGGTAAATGCAATAGCGGATTAAGTATAGTTGGGGCAAGTAAGCAAATTGTATTTGTAGGGGCTAAAATTGATATTAAATGTCTTGGTTTGGGGGTCTCCACTATCAGAACATGTCTTGTGACCATCTAATGGCTGAGACCCATATGCATGTGCCTCATTATCTTAATGGTTAATTATAGTAAAATGTGATTTGAAAATTATGCAATTCTATTTGATGTGGAAATGAGTAAAATCGAAAATGAATGGAGTAATAGGATCGATGGTGTTGAGGAAAAACAAATCGAAAGATCTGGTGTCTGGTATTCCTGGCGCGTAACGTTAATCGTTTAGTTTTCTGGGTTTAGTGTTGGTGGTTAATTTTTACGCGAAGCGATCGGAGCCGGCGGTTTGTTTGTGCCTGCCTGCGGTCTAGGAAAATGGAAATTATTCAGGATGCGTAGGGGACGTCCTAAGCTGTTGTATGTTATAAGCCCGTTCGCGAGAGTCTTAGTTAGTATTCCCAGCCGCAATCTGGAACGGGGAGAGGGTGGACTGCGAGAAGTAGAAGGATGAGGATGGGTGGTCTAAAGGGGGGTGCGCACATACTATACTACACAAGATAAACGCAGGCAGCCAACCCCCAGATGCAAATGATACCCAGCGACCGAAGAATAATAGCGAATGGCAAGCGCAATTAAAATAAGTCGCGGAAGGAGCACGAAAATTCTAGTATCTACGTTCCGATGCCGGAATGAGGGATGATGGTGAGCGGGATGAGGTGGGGTAGGAGGGTTGGTCCGAGATGAAATGGAGCGGGATCCTTTTGGCATTATGTGTGTGTGTAGTTCGTTGGGATCGCGGGGTTTGGAGGAGGAGAAGAAAAAGGAAGGAGGTCGGTTATATTTCCATAGTTTTGTTGGCTCCGAACATGGAAGCGGTGCCACCGAGTCGCACTCTTTCGGAGCTTGGACCCTACACGCGAATCGATACCAGATACCCGAACTCTTTAAATGTAGGCATCGGTGCCGACGTCTTCGATTCTCGCCCCAAAATCACACACAAACATAATGGAATTCATTATTGGGGCATTCATTATTCAGCACAATTCCCTACCAAATAAGAGGAAAAGAAAGTAACTAAAGCCGAAATCCTAAAACTAGAGCCACCCCCCAAAATACTAATCTCAGTTACTCGAATCATTTATTCATCGCCAAATTGCCGCCACTACTGAAATATTCACTTGACATAAAACAACCTTTTAACCAACTGCTTCGTATTAGTTTCCATACATGTTTAATGATCATTATCTTCGTTTCAACTTAAAGTTCACATGCCATCTACTATTAATTATTTAAATTATAATTACAAGTGCGAACATTCAAGCCACAATTATAAAAAAAAAAATTAAACGAATTTATTTGTTGTTTTCTTAAAATATCTAAAGTTTATTTAATTTCTAATAAAATTCATTCATTTTACTTCAAACATATTTATTATTATACAAAGAAAGGAAAAAAATAATATTTATGACAAAAATATGATTATCTATGCAAAATTGATATGTATACTAATTATCCAAAATATGAATTAATCACAAATGAAATAATAATTATATTAATTACTTTTTATACTGTATAATAATATGAAAATAATTATGGATCGATAAAATGTGTTTACATGGATGCAAATAATAAATGAAATACTAATTAATTATTGAAACAAAATCAGCATAGAACTATTTTATATCATTAAAATTGTAATAACAATAATATCGTTTAATATTACAACATGATATGCGAAACAAACATAAAATAAATTATACTTCAAAATTTTATCATTGTTAAATCATATTTGTACAAACAATGCAAGGAATAAAAAATTACTCTTATTAAATAAAGAAAAAATGTTCAAAGAAGCATATTTCATTTACTTACTATGAAATGTTGCAGAAAATTAAAAAAAATGTTAATTTATATTAAATTTAGAATAAAAATTCGATAATGTTTGATTTAATTTTATAAAATTATGCTGGAAATTTAATTTTCAATTAATTTACCATTACTTCTATAAAATCTTCTGGAATTAAAAAAATAATAAAATTTTCTCATAGTTGTTGCTTGTATAATAAAGTATATTTTCAAATTTTTCAAGACTGAAAATCAAAATCTATTATGTCTATACTACATATTTCATCGTCTCTATTAAATATGAATGATTGAAACTTTTAGTTCATGTATTTGGTTGTAATTTTATACCTATTTCGCAACTCTCTCTATTTCATTGAATTTTGTTGGTTACATCGGCAACCCACATATATTGGATTTCTCTGCGTAACAAATTTATTGGCAATTTCTAATTCAATTAATTTGTCGTGCGCAGCTTGACAATACGGCCATGTTTATACCACCGTCACTTTATTGGATTTTGATTGCATTTTGCACAAATAATTTAATAAACCAATCTTTCAATCAACTTTACAAATTTCTATACAGCAATTAGAAATGTGTTAAAAGTGGTCAACTTCTGAAACATATATTGAATTTCCATGTTGGTTGTTCGATACTAAAAAAAAATGATTTTATTTTTGCTCGGTCTGCAGAGGAAATAATTGTAAATGCATATAAATAATCTTCTTGATTTTGCGATTTTATTTTATTTCAGTTTGGCTCCGCTTCAATTATTCAATGCGCACTCTAATTAATCAAAAAAATGTTTCGCAAACTACATACAATGGGTGTCCCAAAATGAATTGACATTTTAAATTTGCCGCCATTTTTTTACGCTGTAAAACCAGAGTTTACATTTTTAGTGATGTGTCATGTGTAAACATTGAGGTTAATTAAAGGAAAAGTATATAATCGAACAATGCGTATAAATTGTAAAAAATCACTTAGAAACATTTTACTGAAAAATCAGTTCATTTTGGGACACCTTTCAGAAATGAAATATGATTAAAACTGGCACACAGTTAGAATGAAATTAAGATATCAATTATTAGCGAGTGAAAAAAGTAAGTTCTTGAGAAAAAAAATATGGATTTTTCGGAAGATCGCATAGAATAATCGTGTCGTTTAAAAGAGTCAAGCGAGTGTGCAGTTTTCAGATACAAAGAGAGATTGCTTCCGGAAAAGTGACGTTTAATTGTGTGCCTTGATCCCGGCTTCTGACATCCTGATCCCAGTTATTATATAGTATTTACTGAAGAAAGAATTGAAACATGAACTACTTTTTCAAATTACACTTAAAGTTAATATAGCAAACTATGGATCAATATTTTTCTATGTCTTTAATAGAATTTTCACTGAAGCTAAAATAATACTTTATATTTGAAATATTTTTTTTAGAGACAACATTAATATTTATCGTAAAATAATGAATGTTTACATACAATACGCAGTCAACATTTCAATTTTAATTTACTTGCAATTGGATATGTCAATAACTGTAGTATACAAAACTGAAAATTTTTAACTTTTAATTAAAAACTCAAAATTCAAATCGAAAAATATGTCAATATAAATCACTATCACAGTTGTAGTAAAAATTGATTTTATAATAATACAATAATAGCGTCTTTTAAATAATAATCTATTTATGGAATAGTATAAAATAGCAACTAAATATATTTTTTTTATGTCGTATAATTTTATTCACAATCTGTTCATCAATGTGACCATTGAGTAAATTTAAGATTGTACGGATTTCATTTCGTTAACTGCTATTCTCCATTTTTAAGCCATTCTTGTAGCTTATCTAAATTTTGCTGTAGATATTCGAATGCTACTGCTGGATTCTCATCTGTTGCCAAGATTGCTGTGTCATCAGCGAATGTTGCAATCGTAGTATTAACTAAATATATAAACTTAAATCTGATTTGGATACAAAAACTTGATTCAAATTCAGGTTTCACGACTGAAAAAGAATATGTGAACAAATTTTAAATGTAAATGAAAATTTAGCTTGATTAAATGAATTTGGTAACGATAGTCGAAATGAACTAATATTTGTTGAAATAAATTACCGAACTTTATATAGGGATATCGAATTAAATCAACAGTCATTACTCGAATAACACAGTTAATTGATTCCATGCTGTTTAAAATCATGTTATTCCATATTTAAAATACTATTGTAAACGATAATAATAAATCTTTGCATTCTCAAAATTTAAATTGTACTTATGTGCAAAATAAAGACTTAATACATGAATCAAAACCTGAGTCCTCTCTGCCTTTTTAATAATATTAAGTTTAAAATTGTCTTATTCGTTCATTGCGTTTAATTCTAATACAAATAAACTTGACAATATTATATTAAATTATAATATTTCATTATTGGTTTCTCCAATATCTATACTATTTGGTAGAAAAGAGAAATAAAAACGGTAATTTATGTATAAAGAAATAATTGTGTAATAATTTTGCTTAATTAAAATTTATAAACCATACTGTAGCAAATGCGCATTGATTGAAGTCACAAAATGCGAGGTATAGTTGTATTTACAAAATTAACAATCTGAATTACATTTAGTCCTCGTAAAACGCGGATGTTAGGTTCTATAGACATGTTAACTATTATTTATACGTTTTTCTAGTTGAAAATAAAAAAAGAAACATTTTCAAGCTAGAATTATCGCATCGCAATTTGCTTGATTTTATAGTTTTTTTTTGCGATGCGATAATTCTAGCTTAAAAATGTTTCTTTCTTTATTTCTAAGCCGTGTTATATTTATATTATAAAATGATTAACTTTGATATGTTGGTATTTCATTTTTGTTATTTTGTATACATATTAACCCTGTTACCTGAATAAATAAAAAAATCTTTGGATTTCTTTTAAAACACATCAAAATTAAGTTGCCTATACATTTTTATTAAAATTCAGCAATATTTTCAATGAAAAAGATATTTTGTACTTTTTGGCAATTTTAAGCCTAAATCGTATTAGTGAATTATAGTGATTTCTATTACAAAAAGGAATCAATTTTTATATATATTTTATAATATTATTTTATAAACTTATTTCATGGTATTCTGCTATACATTTTTTTTCTTTAGAACATAAAACAAATAACTTATACAGAAGTGACAAACATTACTGGAATGTAGATTTGTACTCACTCGGTGCTTCCAATTGCAAAACAAATCATTTTTTTATACAATATAAAGATTTCATTAAAGTATCAACAAGGTTTGTTTCACATCTCTAATTATGAAGAACTGTATATAAGAACTGTTAAGGTTATTTGTTACTTAAATCAATATTTTTTCTTTGCAGAGTTTCTGAGAGATTGTGTAGAATGCTAGTGCAAAAAAAATGAGATATAAAGAATCCGGATACACGTTTCGTAATACCCCTTTACGTAATTCATTAGCGATTCGTGGGCGTTCGGATGTGAAGGCACGCATCCGGATTTAATGGCTCGATTGAACAATTATTTGATTAATATCCGGACGCTGCAGATGTCCATAAAACGGCTCCGTAGGTGTTATTAATTTTGATTTTACACGTGCCAATTGAATCGCTAATAATCGTAACCCAAATTCGGGATTGGGCGCAATGTACGTTTATGTTAACGAGAGTAAATACGTGGATTAATGATGCACCACGGGGTGGGAAAAGAATGCTGCGAGCAATAAATGGGAATGGGGGGGAATGAATTGATTGACCCAAATCGCCTAAAGTCCCGTCCTTCGGTTTGGTTAGATTAGACTTAGTTACCGGATCAGCTGCTTATCAAATTTAGAATTGCATCACTCACTTTCACCTGCTTCAAACTTCCTTTACATTCAGAAAACAAGGTCGAAAAATTGTTATCTTCGAGATGGAACTGCGTTAGGTATACAAGGAAGAAGACAGTGGAAAGTTGTTTAAATATTTATCGGTGTTAAGAAACAACCGCACTTACTTACATGGACAGAAAGGCGTTCAAATAGATTTATCAGAGGCAAACATGAGTCGCTCGGTTTCCGCTTCCGTTTTCCGGGTTGTGGGTGGGAGTGGTCCAATTCCATCGGGGCAATATGTGCAGACGTTAAATCCAGGAAGAGTTACGCAAGCTGCGGGGTTGGTAATTGCGTGCAAATGGAGATGTCTAACACCTACGGAATAATCCTGGAATGCATGCAAACCCTCTATCTACGTGTGTAAATATCCTTAATAAACCTCCAGCATCCAGCGCCGCCGGAATGCGCCTCTTTACTGCTAATACCCAGGATACGTAGTATCTAATTGTTACGGAACTACGGACCCCGGAATGTTGCAGGCATTCGATTTCGAACGTTTGCTCACCTGCTCAAACACGTGTATTATATACCACCTCTCATTCTATCATTTATTTATCCTACTCTCCATTAAATCCCGAATGAATCACCAACTTTTCCGCCGCATCCAAACTTTTCCTCCTATGCAATTGCGAGATGGAAATGGAACATTCTTTTCGTATTATTTTTTATTTTCTAATGCGGCTCCGCTCCAGTTTACGCTAACTTTGCAAATGTATAAATTTCCCAGTCACTTCCTGAACACTATTTTCAATAATATATTAATATTAACTTAACTTCCTACATTTATTCTAACGATTTTTTTTTTCTAAGAACTCTTCAATCACCAATATCTATAAAACACTTAAACTTGTTAATATTTCAGAATTTAGAAGTAGTCCAAAGATCGTGCAACTCGTGAATGTTGAAGATTTACAAATAATAAAAATAGAATCAAATGTAATATTTTCCAAACAAACAAGCTTCTGGAATTCAATCATTTATTGAATTATATAATAGTACTTTGCAAAGTACGGCTCCAATTAGTGTGGATTCACTATAGTGCGGTTTGAACATTTCCAAACAAACTAAATTTTGAAACAAAACAAAAATGCCTCAGTTTTTTTCATTTTAAGTCTCTTTTTGATGCAGTTTTTGAAACCCAGAGTTATTATTTTCAAAACTATTATTATGAATTTTGTAAAATTATACAGGGTGGAAATTCTTGGTTTTTTATTATACAACAAACTTTTAAAACAAAAATAAAGTTAAAATTCAATAAAACTGGCTAAAAGAATCTTTTAAAAAAAATATTTTCCTTATGATAGGACCTAGTACATCTACCCGGGGAACACTTCATTTTTATGTTTGATTTCTATCTAAAATGAGCCATCTATTTTAATTAATTATATAATTAATAGGAAATTTAAGAATAATGAAATACAATTTGAATTCTGCTTTCTTGATAATATTAATTGTTTTCTCAAATTACATTATTAGTTCAAGAAAGTATTATGAAGATCATTAAGTTTGCCTAATGCTATAATACAATAGTAAACCGACAAACACTTTATGTTTATTTAATACCGATTTTTAGTGGAATCTTCGTTACACTAATTGTCACTTATTACATAACGTAGTGTCACGTAGGCGGTACGTCAGACGACGTTTCTACCCTTTCCTCTAATTAAATTAAATTGCAAAGCGGATTGCGGTCTGCAATTGAACATGCGGTTTCAGATGCGTTGAATTTTGATCTTCAATTCACATAGTTATGAAATAAAGATTTGAATTACTAAAATAATAGTAAATAATATAGTTAAAAAATTGTATTTATATATCAGTATTCACTATAGTACGGTTTGAATCTTTTATTTCCTCGATTAGTCCGATTTCAAAATATCCGTACTATGCGAGGTATTGCTATACGTACATGAAATTCTTTATGAAAGTGTTTTATATTGTAGTTAAAAATGAAGGAAAAGAATGTGCATGAAATTAATTATGCGAGTAATTATGTTGATTAATAGAAAAGGGCGAAAACTTTAAGCCGTTCCACAAAACCCGGATTACGTAAGAATGAAGATTCTCGCAAACAAAATATTTACCTTCCGTTAACCGAAAAATTAAGCAACCTTCCCGTAATCTCTCCGCCGTAATCCGATAAAGAACAGCATCGAGGAAAATAAAACTTTCCCTCTTAATTTCCGCCGTTATTAATTACGCCAATTAAATGTAAACGCTTAAATTCGGTGATTAAAAAAGAACGTTCATTAAAAGTAAATATGGTTGTAAATTTCACAACTTTTTTCATTAAAGATATTTTAAAATTATTATAAAAAAAATGCAGTCATCTCGGTGAAAATTACCTCTGATAACAGAGTTATGATTCAACGAAGTCCGAAATTTTAAGCAAAATATAAAAAGAAGTTGAATTAGGAATGAAGTTAATTAGATGGATCAATTATAAGGTTTCAAAAATGTCGATGAAGAAAATGTTAGAAATTTATAAAATGCATTTTTTAATGAAACATTTAGAAAAATTTGTTAACTTTGAAGACAAACAAAATGAAAAACAACCAAAGATTTTAAAAACCTTTGTAAATCTTTTGTTGTTTTTTATTTTGACAAAGAAAACGTTTTTTTTTTCTGAAAATAATCCTGATTTCGAAAAAAAATAATACATTTTGAATAGGTAATTGTTATATAAAAGAGAAAGAAGCGCAAAGAAGAAACTTATCTTATTCAAAAAATAGCTTTTCTTTCGCTTAATGAAGTAATTTTGAATCTGTTTCATTAATCGAGGTATAATTGTATATTAAATCGTATAATAAATCTTAATATGTGTATAACTTTAAGAATCATATTAGAAGACAGCAATGAAATAAAAAGATGTTAAATATAATTTTTCTTGACAAAATTCCAACTTTTACAACCAGGTTTTACTGAAACATTTATCCCTGTTGTATAATAATATATGTATATATTATACCTGTATTATCTTTGTAATCATTTAAGTGCACGACGGTAATTGAAATACAATAAATAACAAGCGTCGTCGTGTTTAGTGCAACAAAGTTTCTCTCATCAAGTATACATACAAGTTTATGTTGGGTTCTTAAAGAGCGAGTATGAGGAAGTGTTAAAATTATGTTTTTCTTAGCACTTTATTACCTTTCAGATTAGTTTTCATTAAATTAAATAATATAAAAGGTTTATATAGATTTCCAGCGAAACTTTCTGCGCTTATAAAAGCGAATTCTTTCCATGATGCAACAACGAATGTTTCACATTGTACGGCGCAAAAAGTGAGGAACGAACGACGAAAGCGACTCAAAATACTTTAGTATAATTGAAGTTTTATGGATGCCATTTAATGGCTCGCTGGAAACGGCTTCATTGAGTTTTCGCTTTGGCATTCGATCAACTTTACCATCGACACAATTAGTTCATCCACTTAGTCTTTACATCCACTTTTAAACCATCTATTCATGATCATATTCACAAATTAATAAATTTATTTCATCCATTTAATAGACAAGTTAATATTAATTTAAAATATTGATATAAATTCTTATAATTCTAGACAAGATATCATGAAGTAATTTTCTTAAAAAGAAATATGATTTCAATTAAACGTAAGAAACAGCAATTTATACAGCGGTTTATTGCTGATTACATGTCGCTCCAGGCTAAATCTATCAACTTTTCTAAAAGTGGTTCTTATGTAACATAAAATTTATTATAAAAGCGATGTACTTGTTTCAAAAGAATATGTTATATTATTTTAACAAATATTGATTACTTTTTATGTTACATTCACTATAGTATAAATTCTAAAAATTAGTACATATTATTGTTTATACATAAACGATAATTTATTTCAGTAATTTTTGTGTGGTTTTAAAGTCTTCGATTAGTCCGGTTTAATTTCTGTTTTCTATTGCGTTTATGTTTAGAATTTGGAAAATGTATTTTGATTCTGTATTTCATGTAAATCATGTTTGAAATACGTAATTCGAAATGCAACAGCCGTAGCCTACAGTGAGCGTTCGAATATGTTCTCTAATCCAGTGGTAATTTAGTTGGAGTCACGGTGTGTTCCTTCGGGATAAACCAAACACCTCTTCCATCAATCAAGTCTCTAATGGTGATGATAATGTATAGAAAATTACATGCGCTTCCATCCAATACTTTCGACCAACTGGTCGATTTATTTATGCATGTGTGTCCAACAGCGAATTACGTTGCTTGTATCTTATGTTATAATGGATTAAAAAAACGTACATAATGCATAGAAAAAAATACAAGATAAATTATAAAATAATATAAACGTTTAAAAAAATAGTATTTACTTTATGATTCATATAATTTATAATTGATTATACTGTATAGAAGTAAGCAACATAATAATTAAGTGAACTACTATTGATTAATTGGTAAAGTTACCTAAATTGGACCTGTCAAATTGGAAAAAAAAAGCAGAAATTTAATGATTTTGAATCATAAATTATGTGAACATTTTGTTCTGAAGTGCATGCAAAAAACAAAAAGTTAAAAGAAAAATCTCTAATTAAGTCATGGTCCATCACAGCAAATATTGTAACAATTGTTACTTTATATAATATCGACATACTGTAACCGTAAGACGGGTACAGGTAGAGGTTAACCGGGTTTAGCTGCCAATATTATTATTAAAATTACCGGTAAATTTTGAAATCAAGTACCGGTATTTTCGTTTATTTTTATATTTACTAAAATAAAGAAAAATCTAAATAAATTTCAGTAATTTTGGATGACTTAAGGCAAAAGGAAAAATTTTATTTTATAAAATCTAAGACAATTTTATTTTAGAAATTGATCAAAGTTGCAAGTTAAAATATTATTTTCGTTGACAGTCATATAGTTGATAGAAAAGTGTTGTTGTTCGGTTCGGTTTTGTGCGTTGATAGTGATGGTGAATGCGGCGGACATCTGATGGATGAAGATATCTGGAAGTGTCTTAGGAGGATGACAGGCGTTGGGTGGAGATTGAGGAAGTCGAGGTTGACGGATTGCGCGGCGATGAAGACGGCGTCGAGGAGGAGAGGACGACGTGGACGGTGTCGCGACGCTTCCCGTGCATCGCGTCGGTCGATATACGAAAGCCACCGCCAAAGCCGCCGCCGCGTCGTCCTCGTGGTGGTGGCGAAGGACGCAGGAGGAATCGCGCGCAAGACCCCAAAGCACATCGCCGTCCATCCTCTGGTTTCAGATACAGTCGCGTGCGCTCTTCTCATTCGACTCCTCGAAGCCGGAACGACAGCATCCCGGAGCGCGGAAAATTGCACACGATCGTGCGCGAAAAGCGTGTGCGTCCGTTCGGAAAACGTGTGCGGCCAGCAAGAAGTTTGTTGTTCACACGTTACACGATCCCCGCAATCTCTCAACCACCTCAACATAAAAAAAAACCAGCAGCAACTAACACTCTCAACCCCAAAGAAAAACAATAAAAAAAAACAATAATTAGCAAAAAGGACGAAAAGGACTATAAGCAATTAACTCTCTATAAGGTAAATGATTCGCATGTATAATTTGAAACTGCGCGCAATTTCTAGACCAATGCTTTTCGAACTCTTCACCTCTAGGTTTGAAAAACACTGCTCTAGAAAACCCACATAATCTCATTATTACCAACTGATCATTGCGAGAGGTCGGCTGCTAAATCATCGAGATCACAATTAATCGCTTCGATGCATCGCACTCACCATCAATCTCCATTTGCATTAAAATTAACGGCTTGTATCTATATATCTATATGTTAGTGATTCGCGGATCAAACAGGGGATTCCCCCCAACCGGACGCAATTCGTATCCGCATCAACCCTTCATATCTGAATTATAAAATCGCATTTATCTGTAAATTATTTTAAATTTAATTTAGCTTCAACTTTTATCTGTCACTGAAATTTGTACCCAAAAAATAATTTTAATTTGACGTATCCGCACATCCGTCAAAACATATCTGTCATGAAATAATGTATATGTATTAAATTGTCTAATTGTAATAAACTATTTTTAATTACTCATTGCTAGAAATATCAACTTTATCAAAAAAAAAATAAGAAAATCGGTATATTTTATATCAATAAAATTTATAAATCGAAATAATTCATTTGAAAAATAGATTCTAAATATATAAAATTCATATCTATTGCAACAATTAGGTAATTGTGAATTTGCTTCAATATTTATTTTTTGTTTTAATTTGAGAATTAAAGATATTCACAATTAAAGAAAGAACAATTATTTTAGTTAGTTTTGGAATTAATTAAAATATATTATTTTCAATTTCTCTTTGTTTCCATAGAAATAAAATAAATTTAGTGTTGAAGAAATTTAGCATTTTTTTATATTAATAGAAAATATTTATTAGAACGTTAAAAGAATTATGATAATGAAAGCATTCAATATTGATATATCTTCAATTCAAACTTGAGAACATTTATTTGAAGGTATTAAATTCAGACAATTTTTGCATATCCGTCAAAACTGATATAATTTTTCTGCCATGAAATAAATTCATTCAAATAACTAATTTTTAAAATTAAATGAAAATGTTAGTCGTAAATAGTAAAAAATGAATTAAATATAGTTTTTAGTTGTTAATTTAAATATTATTTTATTAATTGCTCATTATAATTTATTTTCTTAAGAAAGAATAAATTATAAACATAGATAAACGTACAAAATAATTCAAACGTAATTATATAATCATAATATTTGTAATTATTGTTAAATAAATACGTATTAATTTTGTAACCATTGCAATAATAATAATTATTAATTTAATGCAGTAAGAGATTTTTGCTGGACAGATTAAATTAGTTAAAAAATGAGAAGAGTAAATAAACTGTAATTATATTTAATAAGTGCAAGTAGTTTTCTCTAAATGTTGTATTCAAAATAATTAATTGATAAATATTTGTGAACGAGAACGAAATTAGGTTTTGTGGAGAGATTCAATTAGCAAACATTTGATCAAGAGTCACGCAAAAGTTTTATTTGCATATTTCGAAGCAATTTTCACTGCGACAAATGCTAAGTGAATCTGCGACCGTGGAAATTTAATTTGAACTACTTAAATATATTCTTCGTGTAATTTAAAGTTTTAATTTAATAGTTTGCACCTGCAGTTAAATATTATAATAATGATTATTTTATAGTTTGTATTTAGTTTTAAAGTTTATATCATTACATTACAAGTAATTATTATATATGTATAAACTGTACAATATATTATTATTATTATTATTATTTTCTATGGTTTACAATTGAAATATTTGCCAATTGAGTATCTGTTTGGATGTATTTTAATTGTAGCAACAGTAATATTTATTGCAACAATTATACAATTAAATAAATAGGGCGGAAGTATTTCGTTTAATAGAATTATTTTTATGGATGCAATAAATTTTAGGTATTTCGATATAAATCATTATTGAAGTGAAATATTTCGTTCGAAATTTTTGGATAATTCCTATGATCTTTGTTGGCGGAGAAAATTCCTCCGAGGAAAGCCGTAACATGAAACGTCTGAAATAATGTTCCGCCCTTTTAGCAGAGCGGACTTTCGGTCCGATCCTACCTTTTTGGGTCATTTGTTGACCCGCAGCGAATTGATCCCATTCACCGATGCGGACAATTATGGAAATTCTCAATTGCTCTACTAACCTAAGCTAATTAAATACACTTTATAGTATATTGAATTAGTTGAATTCCTTATTGAGTTCAATACGATATCCCGAGGGATATTATGTATTTATTAATTATGAATATTCTTACTAATTACCATGAAGAAATATGTGTTATTAATTTTGATAATGTGGACTAATATTGTTGAATTATATATTTTTTTAATGTCTTGAATATAATATTATAATAATAATGGAAAATTATTTTAAATACACATTTCTGGGGGGGCTGTAATAAATTTAGAAAGAACTTATTCCATTGTGGCATGAAAAAGGTAGGAAGTCATACATATTTTATATTCCTTTTTGATGTAAAGCTCTTAAAAGACTACAATAAAGTCATTATTATAGAATAATGTATTCATTCATCTGGTCGGGCTCAAGAAAGTTGCGACTTCACCGAAGAAGTTCTGTTCTCTTATTCATCTCGCTCCAATTAATCAAATGTGTTTCTGAACAATCGTAAGCTGATATGTCACATGCTGGCTGTGCGCTATATCACAAATATATCTGTAATACGAGAAGACCGTTCCTAAGAAGTATAAATGAAAATAAAATAAAACGATTTAATAAAGTTTTGACGCAGTTCGGTCGAAACACATGAAACTTGTATAGATGCAAATTCGGTCTGCGCATTGTCTTCATGGAAATGTGTGCGAAATGCCACTACTTTGATTTGATTGTTATTAATTTATACTTTTTTGTACTTTAAAATTATCACCTAGATTTTTACTTATCCTTACGATTTTTTTTATTCTCGAATTGAAAATTTCAAAAAGACCATTTTCTGGAAATTATCCGCACCGTATGAATTATTGCTGAATTTTCAATTTAGTTTAAATTTGACTTATATTTTAATATATATTTGTTAACTAAATTACTAAGTTGTCCAAAATTTATTTTAAATAAATGTATAGTAATAATACAATCATTATACAAAATAAAAGAAATATACTAAACTAATAAAGGGTGTCCCACAATTAACTAACCTTAACCTCTCAGCTGTCAAATTGTTTTTTTTTTGTTTCCAACACTTTACTGCAAATTCAAATCTTGCGTTAATTTTGGGACACCCTGTATATTGGGTTTACAAGAAAGTAATTTCGGTTTATCACTAGATAGATAGCTTTATGATTTTTTAAGGAATTCTGTCAATTTTATGATTTTTTCTTTTAATCGTTTGATAGATGTCACTTTTAGCTTCCTTTAGTAGCCAATTACTCTTAGTTAGTTTATGATCAATTTTAACAGTAGTGCAAAAACGAACATTTTTGACATATTTTACTTTTTTTTTTCGTGAAGACAAGAAATCTGCTGAGACATACAAAGAGAAATGTGTGCAAGGGTTGTTGAATCGGGATTTCCCGGGACAAATTTCTCATATGTAGTCTTGAATACAGAGGGAATTATCGTTCGAGACTCGAGATATTTCAATAAATTTTGGAAGTGTTGCGATTTGAGGAGCAATAAACGAATTATGACTTTATTGAAATATCTATATGAAGCTAGAGAACATATTTTTGTGGTTGTTCAAAATTAGACATAATTTGAATGATTTTTTCAATGATCTGAAACATAACAAATTTGTATTGATAGCTCTGAAACATTTTCATGCAATATTTTTAGTGACAAATACCCGAGAACTTTGCATAAGGCAGATGAACTTAATGTAACCTTAATGGAAACAGAATCAATATAAAGTACCAACAATTACTGAATGTGAAAAGACGTTTTGTCTAGCAGGAAATTTTGGTATAAAATTAAGAAATAGAATTTTAGACGAGTTCTTAAATGCACTCACGTATTTAAAAACTTATTTTTTCAATGAAAATTAAAAATCAGTATATATACATACAATATATTAATAAATATTTAGTTTACTATTTGTTACATTGTCATTTTTTCTCGAGTCCCGAGATTTCCCGAGAATGCCTTAAATGTCGAGACTAAGCAACACTAGTGTGCTTAGTGTTGATTCGATTGTTATTAATTTATACTTTAAAACTAGATTTTCGCTCGTCCTTACGATTTTTTTTTATTCTGGAATTGCAAGGAATTAAGGTTTAATCCAATCTAAGACGGATTAAAGCATGAAAAGTAATTCGCTTTGTGGCCGAATGCCAAAAAAGTAAAAAAAAAAGAAAAAGAAGGGAACTCGCGTAGCGAAACGAAATTAAAACGTAAGATAATTAACGTTGTTATTAAATGAAGTTTTACTGCCGCATTTTAAATTACGGTCGCAGTAAAACGCCGCACCGTATAGTGATGTATGATAATTTTAAGCATATACACTACATAATATACTCGATTTTGTTTGGTTTTTTTTTGCCCGTGGGCGAAGAGATCTAAATTATATAACAATTAATATTGTTGGCGAATGCGGACGATTTTGACTGTTATTTCTTATTCATGGATCATTTTCCGTCGCATTTTTCTTGTGCCTATAACTTCGCTTTACCAGGCAGCACATCTTCATGAGACGTATTTATGGGTTACGACTTGAATACATCGTAAATTATCGTCGATAGTTTTAGCTTCTTTTTTTTAAATTTTAAAACGCTTCCATATTTCAACAATTATTTTCAATTCGTTTCATTTAAATTTCAATATTTGTATTAATTAAAAATAATTGATATTATGCGCATTACAATGTTATTTACATGATTAATAATGTATTGCTTTGATGTTTATATTTAATTTAAATTTATGTTTCATAATTATATTGAAAACTTTTTCACAAGTAATTCTCTATAATAATATTCGTTTACTAATAATACATTTAATTCTCACTTTATGGTTATTATTCTTTCTTTCAACTTGATGAACTCAAAATGGAGCGTTTCCACTGCTGTTGTTCACACCAAAAGAGCTTTTATCTCATCCAAACATGTGTATTTTCCCGTTCAGAAAATATACATCGAGCGTTGGACGCAGATGGTAACTCTGCAGGTGGAAATTCGTTCAATTCAATTGAAATTCCCAATTTTCACTGTATCTGTTATCTTTTTTTTTTGTTGTTGCGTACATTTGTGCATGTAATTTCAATTCAATTGAACTGTACAGTGATTGATTGTCGTCAACAATTCTTTTTTTTTCCAGTCTAAACATGAACACTGGAATGATTTTTATTTATTTGTAAACGGGTGTGCGGGTTTAATATTTATTAATGTAAATATGTCAATTAAATTGTTGGTTTCAAATGCGAGATGTTTTGTTTGAAAGCTTTGATAATTTTAACAAAAAATTGCTTTGTCAGTGAAATATTTTGGAATAATTCCGATGATACAACTCTAGCACAAAAATTAATAAATTACTAAAGATGAAATCAATATTCTAATTATAAAATATAGTACAAAAATTATTGTCACATATAAATCACTGAAATATTTCATTTCTTCAACAATGGATGGATTCACAATAGTCTGATTTGAAAATTTCAAAAGAAATTTAGTTCTTTTAATTGAGCAAAATAAAAATAAATTAGAAAAAAACAGTTTTAACAAGTATCTTATGAGACAGTAGAGCATATAGGCCGCACTATGCGAGTTATTGCTGTATTTTCATTTTAGTTTATATTTGTTTTATATATTAATATATATTTGTTAACTAAATTACCCAAATGTTCAAATTTATTCTAAATAAATTTATAGTAATTATACGAAACGTGAGAAGAAAACAAAACTTAAATAAATACATGTAGATAATGATAATTATTATTTGACCGTATCATGTTTTTAATAATTTTTATTGGAATGTCCTAAAGGTATTGTACTGAAACCGTACTGTTAAAAGATCTTATATAACGATAAGAAAATGAAAAAAATAGATACTAACTGGAAGATGTTCAAAGTTGACTTTACTATGTATGAAATGGATTGTTAAGTAACTTTTACAATCCTGAAGCAGCAAGTAAAAATATGTATCTTCAATAGCAGAACCATATACTCCAATTGTATTGGATTACAATAAACATATTGGCTATGTAGATAAAGTTAACATGATGAAAAGTTTTTATCAAAATCGATTTTTAATCTATAAAAAAGTTATTTATAGTATTTTTAGATATTTGTGTTTTTAATTATTATATTAAAGTTTTTGTTAAATTACTTGTTAGTAAACCTTTCGTAACTTAGAATGTGATATAAATCTACTCTAATGAGTCAATTTTTGAGCAACTTTTATGTAAAGTCCAATAAATGTCAAGATATTTGGTATTTGTGGATTAATGGGATGTTTACAATAAATGTAGTATGAGGTAGATTCAATAATTATGAAAATAAGAAATTAATATATTAAGAAAAAAGGAAATTAAGATTCTTCAATCTCCAATTGTCAAAAAGGCAAAAACCTTTGTTTTATGTACTTTTCAAAATGTGTATATATTATTGGTATTAGTTTATTCTCTATTATAATTTACTAAAAACTTGTTTATAAAAGCTTTGATACAAAAATTTTCAAATATTGTTTTATATGCATGATGATCTAATTTATTAGTATTATAGAATAACTTTATTGAATCTCATTGTCATATTGACATATGTATGTTTGAAACAAATAGCTAGACTAGACAATGACTCACAAATATTATTTGTATTATTCATCAGAAGCAAAAGAAAAAGTCAGTGAATCACGGATCCACTTAAACGAAGAGAAACATTTCAATTGCAGTCTAAACTTATCAATAAAGTGAAAATCGTATAAAGTGTTTTGTTTTAACATTCTCGTGATAAATTTGGAGAGGATTTCATTTATGTGAGAACGTCTGGATGTGTTTCACTTTATACACGGAAGTGAAGAAAACATTTCCAGGTATAAAATAAATTGAAACAGTAAAAAAATACTTATGTCGATAGAATTTAGGCCAAAATTACGTCCAATATTTATCTCATTGCTTCCAAACTTGTATTATATTGTTGTCCGTTAACCTTTGTATAAATAATTGCGTAATAGACTAGAAGATTTAATCTTCAAGTTTATTTGCGTCTCAGATTTTCTTAAATATTTGCAAAGTCATCAAAAAAAAACAAACAATTTCAAGAAAGTGAAAATTAAATAAAGTGTTTTGTTTTAACATTTTCGTGATAAATTTGGAGAGGATTACATTTATGTGAGAACGGATCTGTTTCACTTTATACACGGAAGTGAAGAAAACATTTTCAGGTATAAAATAAATTGAAACAGTAAAAAATACTTATGTCGATAGAATTTAGGTCAAAATTACGTCCAATATTTATCTCATTGCTTCCAAATTTGTATTATATTGTTGTTCGTTAACCTTTGTATAAATAATTGCGTAATAGACTATAAGTTTATTTGCGTCTCAGATTGTCTTAAATATTTGCAAAGTCATCAAAAAAAAAAAAAACATTTCAAGAAAGTGAAAATTAAATAAAGTGTTTTGTTTTAACATTCTCGTGATAAATTTGGAGAGGATTACATTTATGTGAGAACGGATCTGTTTCACTTTATACACGGAAGTGAAGAAAGCGTTTCCGGGGTAAAATAGATTGAAAGTGGGGGCCGTCCCCGTTTCGAGAAAGAAAATCAACCGATGCGATGTCGGAAAAATGCAATAAATCTTGCAGCACCTAGTGACAATAACGACTGAAGGATCAATTTGAGTAGCTTTGGAGTGCAGCAGTTCTAAATCACGATTTTTATTATTGTTTTTCAAATACAACACAGTGGATTTACAGGCCTTATCATTAGCGAGCACGCATTTCCATGGAAACAAACAAAACCGAAGCAGGAAAAAATAAAAATTTCCACCGGAAAAAATATATATATATATGTAATGTATGTATCGGTAACAAAGGCAATGATAACTGCGAGCATTGTGTGTTTTCCATAAGCGAGTAAATTTTTTTTGATGGAATATGCGATTTTGATTTGTTGCTGTTTCGAATGGTTTTTCTGGTACACGCGTTGCGGGATGATTTGTATGCGTTCGGGGTGGTTCTGGTTGTGGGGCGGGGGGTGGTCGGTGTTGATTAATAGGACAAGGGATGGTGAGGGGCGGGCGGTTGGAGGATTTGAGGGTTTTGGCGCGCGGTAGAGGATAGATTTGAATATGTGTGTATGAACGAGCGGACGTTTGATTAATGGCAATAGCACAATTGACACGCAAAACTGAAAATTGCAAATTGCTGGGGAAACGGCGGTTGCGGAGGCGGCGGCAGCTGTCCGAGCGCGATAAACGCTCGACATCCATACCCTCCACTTGTCCCAAGAGCGGACCCAAAACATTAACATTTAAATTAGGAAAATTAACAATTCCAGCAAGTTCAGCCTGCGATCTCCATTATACATTTATTCTATTATTATTTTTTTTGGTTCACGCTGTTTTATCGACGTTTCTTAGCTCTTGCTTCCATGAAATAAAGATTCATAAGAAATATATACCACAATAATACAAATTCATAAACAAACCTTGAATACAAGAAAATTCTATAATAAGTTTACCAAACCATTTGCATTGTGTTAATACAGGTAATTGAAGACATCCTTTTTTCTTGGTTGTATTGCATTCTAGTAAATTCTATTTTTAAGATTAGTAATTAAAAAGTAATGGCAGATCTCCAGATGATTAAAGAAAGAAAAATACATGATGTAATTGTTTCTCCAACTTTTTGGACGGCGACCACTTTTTGCACTTAAAATGTGAAAAAACTGCTCCAATAATATGTACGTGTAGAAAAACATCCCGGATTGATCTGTCATCAATTTTTCAAATATTCTTGCTGGTCGCGATCCTTATTTTGAGAATCACTGCAACAAACCATTGATCATGATCCCAGAAAGTCAATGCGGTCACTTGCAAAAAGCATCCTAACTCTACGGACCTCAATCCCTTGGATTTTTAAGTGTGTAGTGTTTTTTGGGGAGAACTTAATAAACATCCCCATAATACCTAAAAATACATGAAAGCTGCTATAGTCTGCTATAAATAATTATTTAATTCACGCTTATCGACTATTTAGATCTGGTATAGAGGTAGTTATTGATCCTGACGAAGGTTTCATTAAATGATTTTACTAAGAAATATTGTGTCTTCAATCTGTTGGCAAAAAAAGATGTAAATTATATTACAAATTTAGTTTATTTGCATTATAAGAGTTTATTAATCAATTCTGTCTAAAATCGAGACTATAATCCTTATGAAACTCTTACGTACGCTATGAAACACTTCTTCGCTAGATTAATGTTATGGAATGTTGTGCTAGTTAAAATATATGAAATGTGTACAATAATTTTACCTTTAGACACGTCATGTTATATATAATAAAATATATAACGTTACGTTATAATTTTTTTTATTTCTCAGATTGATAAATTTGGAAATATTTTCTCTATCGTTTCATATAGTTAACAAAATATAAGTGAATGTTTATGTTTGATTATATCAGATTTTTGGTATTAGTCTTTTTTTTCTCTTGTATAATTTATTAAAGATTGTTAAATATTCTAACTTCAATAGTTATTTCTATTTTCTTGTTGCAGTTGACAAACATTTTAGTTGATAATTTTATTTTATTAATTGCGAAATATTCATAAATGCTTTTAAAAGAATCTACTAGTATCAAGTTATTATGTTTCTCATTTTATTAAATACTTGCAAAAACAACAAAAAAAAAATCTTAAATATTCTAATTTTCACTGACGTGATTGTAAATAAAGTTTGTAGAATAGGTTGTGAAACTCTGATCTAAACCACCTAAATAAAATATACTGATAAATGATATCAACTGTAGATGCTCAAAAATATCTCACAATTTATTCATCATTGCCATTTGAACAATCGATGTTTTAAAACCTGAAATTTTGGTGCAGCATTGTTAGTTTTAATACCATCAACAGTTTATGATGGCTTTTGAAATATCGTTGCCAACACACAAATAAATAAATTCAAGTTTTAATTATTCCTAGTATTGAACACACATCAATAGGTTTCCGTAGTGAATTGCGATTCGAAGCAGGGAGCAATTTGTGATATTTTTTGTTCAGCTATTGTTGCTGTTTTTTTTTTGTAGTTTCATTTCCAAATTCGAGTCAACTTTCCATACACACAAGCGAATTCATAAACAAATATTTTACATGTCGATTTCCATCGTGCATTTCCAATTTGTGAATGTTTTTTTTTTTTTTTGCGGAATTCCGTTTCCTCTCACACATTAATAATTTTACAACTTTAATTTGCGATTATTTAACTTTCATTTGCCAATTCGCGATTGCTCATTGGATGAAATCGATGGAAGTGCGCGTTATATATTATGTGTGAACGTTGGGATGTCATTGATTTTGGTACATTTACAAATGTTTTAAAGTGTCCAGGATCGATTCGTTGCTCGGAGCAATTATAATGAATTCTAACACGAAGACCAATTCTCGCTTCAAATGGACGTAATTAATAATCAATATATTCAATTCAAATTGAAAGTTTTGCTTAATCATTTCTGTAATGTACTAGCATTATTTTATGATTTCTTCAACATGTTATAAGATGTTATATAATGCAGCGGTTCCCAAACTTTTACTCATTGTGTTCATCTTATGAATATTCATTTTTAAGTCATAGAAATATACATTGAAGATCCACTTGAAATTTCTTAATTAGTTATTGCGACGTTCGAAATCCCGAGTGTATCGAAATTCCGACTATATCGAAATCCCGACTACATCGACAAGCCGACTTTGTCAAAATCCCGACTATATCGAAATCCCGACAGTGTCTTTTATTATTATAATTTCTACAACAACATTTTTATGGTAATCGGGATTATGGTAGTCGGGATTTCGACACAGTCAGGATTTCGAACGTCGGGATTTCGATAGACGGTGTTTCAGTTGTCGGGCTTGCGATAGACCCGTTTGTAATAACTAAAAAATTAAAATAATTATATTCACCTTTGAAAAGTTACCTTTTTTTATAATTATTTAGTCCTTAATCTCATAAAATTTGTAAGTCTACGATTTTTTATTGCTTTAACAAGTTTACTTTGTTTTTTTTTTCAATTCTTCGAAATTGATGGCATTAATTGAAACATGTGCCTCAAATACATTGAATAAGTAATGGGTTGACAATTTCAATTTGAATGATGTGATAAGAGGACTCGAATTCAGTAAGGAATTAGAATTAAGTTTTCGTATAACGCGGAGCCAATATAATCTGATTTGTACTAATTCTGAGTTTCTTAATGCGGTTTCTATATTAGGCAGTACCAATTAATTGCGTTATAGGAAAGTGTAATTAGATTATAATTCAATTGCAATTATTTCACAAACAATAATTAATCATTATTACAATTATCATACGATTTGTATGATAATTTGAAGGATTTTGTGATTCTGAATATAACAAAAAAAATGTCTAAATGTTTATAAAGGGCCCTAATCATGAAAAAAGGTGTAACTTTTGTTTTGTTTTAATAATGATTTATCTGTATTTTAAATGGATGCAAGTAACTGGAAAAGAAAGTTTAAAGTTTGTTGAAGAGGGACTAGGAAATAGATATTTGATGAATTATTTCAGATGTTACGTGAATAAACCGTGATGATAAATAATTGGTGATCGGTTACCACCCCTCAATTAAAATTGGAAGAAAGGAAGGAACCCTTCTCCGATGAAGGCGCACAGATGAAAGTACAAGTTAATTGAGCTGTACATTAATTCAATATTAATTTGTGGCAAAGTTCTGGACTCCGAAGCTCCCATCCATCCGACGTTTGAGAGCGCGAAGGACCCTAGAGGGTACTTCTTGCCTCCGGCTCTAAACATAAATCATTCACCGATTCTTATCTGGATGGCTCAATATGTGGGATTTCGTATACGTACCGTTTCCACCGTATTTCATCTTTTCCCTTCCTGCGCGTTTTTCTCATCTTCCACTTCTTCGTTTCTTTCTTGCATTGTTGCTCGGCCTCCATTTACATATTTTTTTGAGGCATTTCCAAGTTGCCTCGAGCAGATCTTATCGGAAACCCCAGACGACACGTTATTATTAAATGGAACTGAACCTAATCATCGGACTTAATGTTGTCCTTCTTTTTTATTCCTCTATTGCTCAACAATAGGGTTTCAACGAAGGGGGGTCTGCACGGATTGCACACGCAGGTGGTTACGGATCAATGGAAGAAGGAGGAAAGAGGTTCTCGATTCATCCTCTTCGGAATTTATGATTTCGTATAGTCGCCACAATGGATGGACATTTCACGTTACCTACCTAAGTGTGCGATCGTAATAAATTTTTATGGATAATGGGAAAGCAAAGTCTAGTTATTAGTCGGTCGAGAGATTAGTTTTTATTATTTGCTCCCATGTATGGACAGAGTGAGGCCAGATAACATTTATAGGTGCGCTTGTCGCGACTCGTATTCTTTTAATTAATCGAATTTATACAATGCACATAAATTTTCGGTGGAAGGAAAGTCCAAAGATTGTTGATCAGATACACCCAACTTCAATACCAAAATATATTAAAATTCATTACCTTAAACGTAATACAAAAACTATTCAATTTTCACAATCAAATCCAATTCAAAAATAATTTTCATATGATTATATAAATAATGTTTTTGTTTGTTTATTCGACTTTTTATTTATTTTTTAATTACATATTATTTTTTAGTCAATTGTCCACAAAAATAAAGACACGTTTTTTTTTAAATAATTTTTTTATAAATTTCTTTCAATATTTTTGCAATGAAACATTAACCTCTGTGAAGAGGAATTCCGAAAAACGATAAATTATCATTATAATACTATAATAATATAAAAATATTTAGTAAAATACTTTAATTTTCATCATGTTTTTGAAATTTTGTACAGACTTCCATCCGAAACATTGTGGATTTATACGTATACTAGATTACTACTAGATTATATATTTTGTTCTTTTTCAGTTGTTAATTTGCCAATTGCAATAGTGGTAAATTATTTTTTTTATTTGTACGAGTCCAGTATTTTAATCATTCTAGAACGTGCTATAAATTTTTGTTGTTGTTTTCATGTGCCACTGTAATAACATAAATAATGTAAAAATATAGGCGAATTATTTATACGGCTGAGCATATTTGGAAGGATGTATGAAAGTTCCATATTCCATGACCTAAATGCAATTTTCATTTTTTGATATGTAGCTACTATACACCATCCATAATTTCGTATACTCCATTTGCTCCATACTTGACAAGTTACTTATAGACAAGAGTCCGTTCTGCAATGTTCGTAAGTTAAAATTCATTGAAATATAGAGATGTATGTAAATAATAACGTATGAGAACTGTAATAAAAACGAACTTTAAATAAATAAATAATATTCATATTTTTTGGTATTTGATGATGTATATACTGTGTCCTAAATATTATTTAAAATATGTATGGTTGGTTGTAACTTTGTCTTTAATATGGTTTAAAATCTTCATTAATTTAATGTTATTACTATTTTTTAATTAACAAAGTTAATCCCTTAGGTAAACAAAGTCCGTGCACTTTAGAGCATAAAATTGAACAGGATGAAGACATCCAATGGAAATCTAGAAGTAGTTGGTGGTTAAGGAGAGGCCATTAATGGTATCTCCAAATATCCATCTCGCTGATTTATAATTGCTCGAGTAGACACTGCAAGTTCATTCGAACAGAACAGAACACAAGCAGCAGCATCCTGCTATATCTCGTAATTCATCGGCCTCTTAAGTCGTCCGAGTTGCGTTTGTATCTTCGCCTTTGCACTGCCACGGCCATCCTAGGTTGGTCTGGATGGCGTCCGACTCCTTAAACAGAAGAGGTTCAATTTGCAGCGACCGCAATCGGGTCTCGTTTTGCGCTAATTAGTCGAGACCTCCGGGTTGATTGCACGCAATCTTAATTAATAACTGCAGAATAAATAGTAAACACATTCGTCAAGAGCTCAAAGGCCATTATTAATACTGGTAAAAGAGAGAGTGTGGGGTGTAGTAGCAACAGAGGCAGCTTTCCCACATCACGCTCCGGTTATTGCATAAAATTACCTAACTTTGAATCTCTTTCAACCCCGTTTTATTTACACCGTAAAGCAAATGCTTTTTTTTATTACTTTCATCCAAAAAAAATATGCAACTAATTTGCCAAAATGGAGCTGCAGATTTCACTTTTAGATTAATCCGGACGGAAGCTGTGCCTCTTTTTTTCTTTTTTTGTGGATCCTACGGTAATGTGTCTTGCGTGTTTGCGTCGTCTCCGTATCTTGAATCCATTTGGGTATCGGTATCCATAAACTATGAGAACCACTCGATAAACCTTCCAGAGGATAACAGTTTGCCCTTTTCTCGAGCGACTATTAATAGCTTGTTGATGCTTCAAGAATGTTAGTAATTGCCCTTGTTCTAAATCTCGCTATACTTTAATCATTCCTATGTACATAACATAAAACGATTGATATTCAATATATCACATGTATATTTAGATAGCAACCATTCCTAGGAATGGTAAGAGGTTGAAATAAGTAAATTAAAATGTATTAACATTGTTTTTAAATTTGATCCAATACCTTTATCCTCATAAAATAGGAGTGTGTAAATTTTATTTTTTGCACCTCTTTTTAATATGCTTTAGTTATGATAGTTATAAAATTTAATCAATTTTCAATTTTATTATTCATTAATTAAATTGCTTAAAAAAATATGTAAATAAAAGTAAATAAAACACAAGTAAATTTCTGCAATAGAAAGGAATTGACGAGCATTGCTTTTAGAAACTTTAACACACTAAGGTGTATATTGTTCCAGAGATTAGAGATTTCCGTTAGTTTTACCTACAATTACAGTGCACACTATGATTCATCCACTTATTCCATCCGTTATATTTATTTACGCTTTTAATTGTTTAAAAGCGATTTCCTTATATCGGCGTTTCCTCTGTTGTCCGAAGCAGTTGTTAAACAATTGCGTGCACGAACAACGATTGTAACATGGTGCCTGGGCGGAGAAATAAATCGGGCAGGGGGAAAACGTATATTTATCTTTACCTTCTGGAAAAACCATCGGGAGAATCTGAAATTCAAACGCAGCGATTTTTCGGTGAATCCATGAATATAACGTTTTGAATACATTCCATCGCGAATAACCGCCAACCCCCCACAAGCTGCATGAATAAAACAACGCAGTCCCCCTACCTCTCTCTCCATTTACCTGGTTTCCGGGTCTGATTCGATATCCGCACATTCCGAGAGTGGAGCATATTCATAACGGTATATATTTGAACATGAGGGAAACTTAGTTAAAACTTTGTTTAATTGGGTCTATGTTAAAAACACAACGATGTTTTACTTTAATAAAGTTTTTTATTATTATTTTAATTACTATTAAACATTTTTATTGGTAGAAAAAGCAAATGTGTATCGACCAAAGTTTTTTTTTGTCCCTTTATTCGTTTTAAGCTTAAAATTGCCTGATTTTACCAAAAAGTACCACATATTCTTTTTCATTGAAAATATTGCTAAAATTCAATAAAATTTTATAGGCAACTTAATTTTAACGTGCTTTAAAAGAAAACCAAATATTTTTTTCTTTTTATTTTTACATTTATGTCATTATTTCAATTATAATGAGACGTGAAAATTGATTCGTTTTAAGCTTAAAATTGCCTGATTTTACCAAAAAGTACCACATATTTATTTCATTGAAAATTTTGCTGAAATTTAATAAAATTTTATAGGCAACTTAATTTTAACGTGCTTTAAAATAAAACCAAATATTTTTTTATTTTTACATTTATGTCATTATTTCAATTATAAAGAGACGTGAAAATTGATTCGTTTTAAGCTTAAAATTGCCTGATTTTACCAAAAAGTACCACATATTTTTTTCATTGAAAATTTTGCTGAAATTTAATAAAATTTTATAGGCAACTTAATTTAAACGTGCTTTAAAAGACAACCAAATATTTTTTTCTTTTTATTTTTAACTATGTTCAGGTAATAAAGAGTTCATTATTTTATTTGAAGAATACATTTACATTTTTATGTAAATTCTTAACTTTTTTTTTTATAATAATATTCATTAGTATAAGTTAATTGATTTTGATCTACTTTGTAATAGTATCAACATAAAGATCTTCAGGAATTTTGTTGATAGTTATAAAGTATACAAAGTGGAACTAACATTTTCGTCAACATTCATGCTTGGTGTATTTGGGACATTTGTTCTTAGATCTTCAAAAAAATAATGATGTAACAATAAACAAGAATTACACAATTAAAGTATGTGTCTTAATCAGGGTTATGATTATTTAACCTTAGGCTTTGCTTATACTTGTCTTCTACCAGTTTTGACTATTAGTCAGCCAAGATCTCTAAAAATATGAACTTTTTATCAAGTTGATAATATTATTGTAAATATTTGTATGTAAGTTTTTCTCGTGAATCGTTCTAGGATAATCTCATATCCATATGTTAACAAGCTTGTATGTGATTTAAAGAAAAATTGAATATTCTCTGAAATGATTTCATTCTTGACTAATCAGCAATTACTGGGTTTTTGCTGAAACCAAAGTGGTTGTACTATCTGTCCAACACCTGCACGTTGTTTTGCATGTACATATTGTGCAGATGAAGTTATGTTGAATTAGGTTGATGTAGGTTACGTGAGAGAGCATAATGGAAGTAAGGGCGATTCTCGTGGGAAATGCGGTGGGGCCGTAGGATGTCGGCGGGCGCGTAATGACCACAACTCGAAGGTGCCATCAATTTGCACACCTTTTTTTGCTCTTCTCCAACGCCGTCTTCATCCTTTCTCCTCGCATATGCAAGTATTTTATTAGCGAGCGCGCATATTTCAGACGTGTGATTTACACCGCGTTCCCCGCTTTGTGCGAAACAATTTTGCCGTCGATTTGAATGCAACGTAATAAATGTGCGGAGCCACAATAACGCAACGTGAGGTACGAGCATTGCTGCAGGCTTGCTACCACCTCCTTCTGCCTTCTGCGGCGAAACGGCAGCACCTCCGGCCGTTTATTACGAGCAACTTGCGTAATATTCGCATCGTTATCTGCGCACTTCTGCAGATGTAATAAGCGTGCGAATGGTGGTTGTTATTTCATCCAATTCACACTGTAACGATCATCGACAACCATCGCATTATTTTCTCTATAATCTTTATTAACTTTCTGTTAAACATCTATTTCCAAATACACTTTTACTACTTCTTGTTAAACAGTTGTTTTCGAAAAAAAGTGGTTTCTTGTTTTACTAAATCATTTTACTATGAGTAATATAATGTTTTCAGAAATAATTTACTAATTTAAATCAAACAATAATTCCCCACCCATTCAAGTATTATCCGCAATATCCAATATCTCTTAACTAATTTTGTCAACTTAATCATCTACTATTTATTTCATTGATATGAACTACTTAATCTCTATTAATCTCATTTATTTTACCATTTGTTTTGCATTCTCCATCAATTCAAGACTAAAACTGTGAAACAAACGAAAGTGTTTCTACGTTTTGGGCTGCGATTGCATTGTATCAATTCTCCATAGGAAAGTCGGTGTTATCGATTTCCCAAGGGAATTCTCAATTTACAAAGCGCGCAAACACATTTGCTGATAGTTCAAGTGTGCCGCTGCGGCGTGCAAAATAATTGAAGAACATAATGGAAAGTTTGCAGCAATGAGTGGCGTCTCTTTTCGAAGTGGCGCAGCTCCACATTGCTGGATATTCTTGTGTCTTCTAGTGAATACGTGTACTACTGCATGGAATTCTACCACTTCAAACTCTCTGTATCATTATCTACTTATGTCTTCAAAACATTTAACAATTTGAATTTTATTTTAAACTTCGAATTGAAACAATATGAGTGTATTCATTGGGGTTAAATTGGGGTTAGATTGGATATAAATGTATTAATGTGTGTTGATTTATCTTTTAAAAAGCAATAAATATTAAGGGTATACTAGCTAGTAGGACAGAAGGTGGTGATAAAATTTGAATATACTGTTTCAGTTTAATAGAATCGTTATTCACGTTTAACGAGAGTTTTTCAGGTATAATTTTCCTGGATTTTTCAATTAGGTCCTATATTAATAATAAGATAATTATAAAGTCAAATATCTAGGTACGGGCCCGAATTCAAATTAGGGTCTCCGTCTACTGCGGGTGGTCGTCTCCACCATGAGAATGAGAGGTTCTCATTCACTAGGTTTTATTTTTCCCGTGGAAATCGCAATAAATTTCAATGCGATTTACCCGAGGCCGTCTCCCAGGTAAGAGGAATTCAAAAGGATTCTGGGTAACGGCGAAGAAACGACCTGTGGCCAATCCTGGATTTATCACCGAATAATTTTCACCAGAGGTTATCGTTCCCATATATATTAAGAATACAGCGGTTCACATGGGATTGAAGGAATGAAGAGTGCGATTAGATTGCCATCTTGATTGACTCGAGTCCCCAAAAAGAGACGAACATGGTATAGGATTACAAACGATTGTTTTTTTTTATTTAAGTGTTGACGATAAGGCATGAACTTATGAACCTTTCTTCCATCGTCCGTCAACCTTCCACAGACCAAAACAATACGATTGGCACATCAGAGTGGCAATTGAAATTTCCGACGGGCCGCTTCCCAAATTCATAACATCCTCTGACTCTTGGCTTGGCTTTCTAGAGCGCATTGATTGCCGCATGTAGTTCAAGTTTAAACCTATTAATCGCCGCCTGCACCCGACTCCCAACACCCAATTAACTTCCTCGCCCTCGTACTCTTTCCATCCCGACGTTCGTTCGTTCGTTCCCTTTTTCGCAATTTGTCAGCCAACGGAACTGAACTTAATGTTGTCACATGATCGCAGCAACAACAACAATACTACTGCCGACCTTATTTGTTAAAACAATTAAATCATACTTGCAAATGGTCTAATTTCATCCAGATTAAGGCATAACACATTAGTTATATAACTAGCAAAGATATTGGGTTTGGTCACTTCTATCACAAAATTAAATACGAAGGTGATGAGTTTCAAAGTCACAAATAAATTAAAATCAAATCTGTATCGACTCTGAAAGCATCGATAGGTTTTCAGACGTAATAACAGTAATATATTTTAATCTATATTATTAGAAATAGTTTTATGTAAAATATCATATGAAAATGCTTTATTTTACTATTGAATAATAAAAACTGACATTACTTAATATAAATAAACTAATTACAAAAGATAGATTGTTTTTAGTCGTTACAAATTTAATTAATGTAATGTCGTTATTTTTAAGAAGCCAATTTTATGAGTATTTTTAAGATTCTTGAACAAAAAAAAGTTATGGACTGAATTTTATATTTATTTGAACAAAAATATATATAAAACAGTCACAAAATAAATAAAAAGAAGCATTCAAAATATGTTTAGAAAAATTTAATTAATTAATTGAAATACGAAGAAAAAAAATGCAATTAAAATCATCTAAAAGAAATCATCTAAATTCTGTTTAATAACATCAAATTGTGTTGTAACACATCTCAATACATAAGAAAATGAAAGTTCCATTTGAAAAATTAGGTTTTTTATTTATGTGAAAAATATAAAAAAGAGATAAAATCTTCTTTGATAAACATATAAATAATAAAAAGAGAATCCAACTTGTCCAATATTATCATAAGAAACAATGATAATATTCCGAAAAATTATATAAATTAAGTAATTATGAAAGTGTTAAATTTTTGGATTTTCTTCAATGGTTAGTGAAACTTTCATTTTATTTGTTTGTAATGCCCTTTAATCTCTAGCTTTGATCCTTAGTTTCGAATAACATGATTATAACTACAAAATTATTAAGAAATATGTTTGTTATTTATTGTTATTTATCTAAGTAAATTGATTTTACCGTGCATCCAATACAAATTAATCACAGAAGTCTTGTGTATTTTCTATTCAATAGCAAAGAATACTCAAGAAAATTAATTTATTGATATTTACGTAGTAGTGAATACGGAAAGTTTTCAGTGAAATATACGGAAAAGTAAGTTCGAAAAGCTATTGTTAAGTTATTTGAATGAAATAACTTCTTATAGAATCTAATCTAATAGAATCTTTCGTAAAAAGTTGAATATAATTAAAGTTTTTATTTATCATATCTTAAAACTAATCAATAAATTATTATTAGCGTAAATTATAATCTTTTTTATCAATTCTAGTGCAACGTACTTGGTTAATTGTTGAATATATATTGAATAGGTCGCATTTGGCCCGCATGCGGACCAAATACGGCCCGCGGGCTCCGGTTTGAACACATATAAAAGGTTTTGTGTAGTGAAATGAAAATTGGGTTTTTATAAAATGTATTTTTATAATTGAATAAATCAATAGGAGTAAAAACATAATATCAGGTTTCTTCAATTTAATAGATTTTTTTAATTTTTCTATTAAACATATTTATTGGTCCAAATGACCAAAAGGACTATAGTTCGAATTCTATTATTTTCCTATTATAATGATTTTCAATTTTGTCAAACACGTAATAATCAATTTGCTATTGAAATTGACACAAGGTATGTGTATGATTGGTATGAACAATGCAGAACAGATGTAATTAAATACTGTCGAATTAGAGATAGGTCGAAATTAATTAGTGGTCTCAGTGTAAATGAGTCGCTTGTAATCTGATAATTACCAGACAATTCCAGTTGTAATGCCCTAGTTCATAATCCCCTCTCGCTCAATTTTCCCCCCAACCCGTTATTTCGTGTTTTCTTTCCGTTCACTATTTTTATGCTGCTGTGTGAGCCACTAATAAGTAATTCTGCGATTTTAATTGGATTTAATTCAGAGACAAAACGTGTTGGTGGGGGTGGGAGGTGCTGGAGACGGCGAGCGTCGCGACGTCTGTTCGCTGCTTTCTCTGTCTCTGTCTCTCTAGCAGCAACCCCGTTTTCCGACTATTACTTTCCCACTAACGCCCCGAGCTGCCCTCCGGCCCCACGAATTAGAACTTGAGGGGATGGATTTTAATTAGAAATCTGTCAACGGCAGCGGACAGAGCACATCGCCGTCTTAACTTAAATGCACAATTGTTACACACTCCCAATGGAGGAGACAGGGGAAAACGAACAACAAAAGCAGCAGCAGCAACAGCAACAACGACAATGGAACATCTTCTTCACCTTGACCGACAAACTTTAATTGCGGTCTATGCAGCAACACCTATCTATTTCCATTCGCGTTCATTTTTATGTTGTATTACAATCCCGCTCCTCATTTTCATTTCCTCATTTTCGCTAATCTCATTTCAAACGTAAATACGTTACTTACGCTTATTTCATTTACCAAATCACATTTTTCTTTTCGAATTGGAAAATTTAATAAAAATCTTATCGAATTCGCCAAAAACGTAATCCCAATCTATTTTCATAATTTTTAGTAATTAAATCTGTCAAAATTAAGTATTTGAAATGATTTTATATATACTTTTTTCTAATAATTTTCATTTGTATAACATAAATCAGATTAAATATATTTGCTGCATTATATAATTAATAAGTTGATTTCATTAAGTTTCCAGAAGAAATTTTTTGTATCCTTACTTAAGTATTTCACTTCAGTTAATTTGGATAAATCACAGACTTAGAAAATTTTAGCAAAAATTGCATCAAACATCATTTTTACAATTATAAATACGTATTAACTTTCTGTTCTCAAACAGTAGTAAATATCTTATATATTCGTGGAGTAAATTTATTTTTTCTATAATTTAATAATTTCGAAGCATATTGAATTGTCCTGAAAAATGTATCTTTAAACAATAAAATTATTATTTTGAATTTGAAATAATTAAAAATGATTTTTTTTTCATCCAAATATTGATTAATAATATCAATTAACAAATTAATCAATATAATAAATTCTTTAGTAAATACCACTTGTATCATGCATAACTTTACATTAAGTTTAAAAACTGAATTGTTGAATATCATTTAAATTTCATACAAGGTGGCGCAAAAGTAATGTCATAATTTGAATTGGCTGCCATTTTGTTATAAATGAAAAAAAAAGAGCTCAGCTTTCATCAAAAGTTTATTTGAAAGTGTAAAATTGGTGACATTACATACTAATTCACTATATCTACATGAAAATATCAACGTACAGTGACATTTGGCACCATCTGCAAAAATGGCAAGCAATTCAAATTATGACATTACTTTTGCGCCACCTTGTAGTTTTATTACATAAAATACTTGCATACAAGTTTCTATTCTTTTTTTATTTACTTTATTCTTTTATATTTATTATACTAACGTTGCGAGTATTCAATTTCTAGGTGTTTCGTATCCATTTCCATTTGCTAAAAGTTGAATTTATTTTCAGTTTTCCAAGGGGGAATATTTATATACATGTATAGCGGAGAACTGTGCCTGCATTCTGTGCTACTTCGGCAACGGTGGTTGGAAAGATTGTCTGCACGACTAAGCAGCAAACAGGATTATTCACACACGAATAATCGGTTGTTTATTGTATTTGACATTTTATGATGGAATATCATTTTTCCCGAACGGAACGCAATATTTCATAACTACAATTTTATTTATATCCACGTCATGCAAAGTTTTCTATTTGTTTCAAAAATTTCTTTTCTTTCTTACAAACTTTTTTTTTTAATATCTTTCACATATAATGTAAAACTTCCATTACCGGTAAACGGTATTAGCCTCCAACATGATTACCGAAATTACCGGTAAATTTTTATAAGAAATAACATTAATTTTGGTATTTTTTACCACTTACAACTAAAATATTACGTCAAAATTGAATTTAGAAAAGAAATATTTTTTCTTTATTTATAACAGATCAACAATTTATACTATTTACACTTTTGCGCATAAAATTTTCATTTAATAAAATCATCGGCAATTTAACGGTTAACCGGTTTTTATTAATTTGGTAATTTATTTCTAAGGTGCACCAATAAATTGGATTTACTTTTATCAAATATAATTTTTCTAATATGAGAAGAGCAAAAAAAATGTAATACGTAACTTGTTTAATGTAATTTATTTGGGTTTTCGCGGCCAACTATATGCCGCATGTTTAAATCCACATAGGTGGACGTGCCAATTTGCAGACGGAAAAATTTTCGCAACGTTTAGTAAATCGCGTATAGGTCAGCATCGATTTTCACCGCGCGGAAATACCCGCAAGATGCGGAATTCTCGAAGTGCAGTTTCATCATATCCATCCCCAGCGATAATCGCGCACGATGAATGCGGAAAATGTGCGAGGGTTTTTAATTTCAACGTAACTCAAATCCATTCCATTTTGCAGTTACTCTATTTAATTAAATTGAACATAATCATTTTGATTTGTTAGGTTTCCAGAGGTGTATTTCATTAAAATTGTAATCTAATACTGCATACTCTGAAACAGTGATTCCCAAAATGTGAGTCACCAGTGGTTCTCGAGTCGATTATTGCTAGTTCACGACAAAATCTTGAATTTGTTTTTTATATGATTTAAAAATTAAAATTCACAAGTAAAAACAACAAAAAATATATTGGAAAGGGATGAATTTGGTCGTCAGTTTTCAATAGAATCCTATGAGAATACACTGTTTCTATTGGAATCCAGTAAAACTGTGTTTCTAGGGTTTAGGGTATAGGGTTACCCTAATAGGGCTTAACTCTTTGAGGGGTAGTGGTACACACACATTGTACAGTAAAACTGTATTTCTATTAGTTGATATGAATGATAGATCTTTATTATCCAATACCAGATATAGGGCTACCCTAATAGGGCTTAACTCTTTGAAAGGTGATAGTCCACACATTATACAGTAAAACTGTGTTTCTACTAGTTGATATGATTGATAGATTTTTATTATCTAATAGCAGACATTGATTCGACGGTACACGCATTGTACTACCTTTTTAAATTATATAGTTTGAATATTTTTGTTGAAAACTATTTAGAATTATTATAATTTTCTAGAAAATGTCTAGGAAATAGGTATTACTCTTTAATTTGTTTGGTATGTCGAGGGATGAATTTTATAGGGCAGTAGAAGAAGTTTATGTTGAATCATTATAATCTGGTGTTGATTCAGTTGACTAAGATGACTGGCCCCAATTGGGTCTAGAAATGTAGGAATTTCTTGCCCTTTAAAGTGTTAATGGACAATAGCCCCTAGTGCGCGTCTGCCTTTTAGGGCAATTTTGCTTTTCATCCCAATAATAGGGACGTATTATTTTGTAGGAACCCACAGACCCCAAATATCTTAAGACGTTCCTGCACATAGTGTAGCAAATTTTATTATTTTTATATTTGTATTGAATGTTTTAATGAAGAAAACTTTTAAATAAGAGTTCTTTATAGGTAAACCTAATTTTGTAAATGAAGGTAAAATAGAGAAATAGTGTAGCAAATTTATTATTATTATATTTGTATTGAATGCTTTAATGAAGAAAACTTTTAAATAAGAGTTCTTTATAGTTAAACCTAATTTTGTAAATGAAGGTAAAATAGAGAAATTCAATTTCTTATAACCTTAATAAATTGAATTTTCCCTTACATTATTGATCTATTTATAATGAAGTTTCCACCTTAACTGACAATATGATACGCTCTAAGTGCACTTTACACTAACTATATTCTTTCAAATTGCGTTGCTCTCGCATGATGGCAATTCACCTTGTATGGCCTTATTTATTATAGGCCCTGGGCACACGTTTTTACATTTGACGAATAGATACATGCTAGTAAGAGCAAACATTCATACATATATTTTTATTTATCTCTATGAATATTTTACCATCAATTATTGGCAATGTGAGGTAATTGCGGAACGCACCCATGTCACCATAACCATCAAACATAAACGTCTCTTTTATTATAACCCTGTTTTTTTTTCCTGCAGCTTCGCTCTTTCTTACTCCCGCCAGATAATTACTAATGACTCATTGTGTCTTTAAGTATTATCCACCTCGAGTGAGGGCATGTCTCCAGACGTACTTTACGTCTCGAATAAACATTTGCAAATGTACACTTCTTCACTCGCGAACGTAATTGAATCCTCGCGGAAAATTGAAATGCATACAATCTGCTCACGAAAGAGGATACATTTAAACTTACGCAAACAAATAATAATTGGATTATCTCACATAATCCACACTTTTTACGTTAATCCACGAATTACTTTCATAATATCTTTAACGTTATTTGTTGCTTTTTTTTTTTTTACAAATATACACTTTAGTCACGAAGTTTAGTGAATCTTGAAAGAAAATTGAAAAGCATATAATCTGCTAAAGTTAATGTATACGTTTAATCTTACTCAAACAAAAAGTAATTGGATTATCTCAAAAAATCGATACTTTTTAGTATAATCCCATAGTTTTTCTTATACAAAAAAAAATAAATTAATTAAAAGACATAAATAAATTACAAGAAGTATTAGATACTGTTGATTAAAATTTGGTATAAAACAAATATGAAAAAAAATCTTTCAATTGTAAAAAGGTACAAAGAAGATTTATAATTACTTTTTTAAATTTCAAATCCGTGCTTAAGTTTGATAGTTTTCTATATTATTTGATGATGATTGTAAATCCTCTTATTTCATACGGGTCGGCAACCTTTTTGGTGACAATAAGCCATTTTTACGCCTGTTCAAAAAATGTCCAAGGAGACATTACGATCACTATTTTTGGTAGTAAAATAAATGTTCGCTATCTAATGCTAACTTACTCGGCGTGGAAGCCGCAATTTCTTATTAAAAGAGCCGCATGCGGCTCCGTAACACTTTCCTTCTTTCTAATCTATTACATATTATAACTGTAAGTAAATGATATAAAGCTAAAATATTTTACTAAACGATTAACATTTTAAAAATATGTATATTATGTTAGGTGTCGTAACAAACTGCTGTATCTGTTCTTCATGATCACTATTTTTGGTAGTAAAATAAATTTTTGCTATCTAACATAGCCCTCGCTAACTCACTCGGCGTGGGAGCCGCAATTTCTTATTAAAAGAGCCGCATGCGGCTCCGTAACGCTTTCCTTCTTTCTAATCTATTACATATTATAACTGTAAGTAAATGATCTAAAGCTAAAATATTTTACTAAACGATTAACATTTTAATAATATGTATATTATGTTAGGTGTCGTAACAAAATGCTGTATCTGTTCTTCATGATCTTTGATTGGAATGGAATGGAATTAGAAACCGGTCAATTACTGTTCATTTTAATGTGGGAGGTAACCAAATGAATTCCGATATTATTGAATCATTGAGCACTCAATTATATATATATTTTTTAGATTGAGCTCACCTTATTCAATCGCGTTTGACCATCACTCTAATGACTAATTAATTTAACATCTGAATGTTCAACTGAACAAAAATCAGAATTTTGGAGGCTGATGTAGAAAGGTAATTGTGATTGGGTGGATAAAATTTACTGTTATTTTCTATACAATTGAATTAACTAGTGTTAATGTTGTGTCATCCGTGAAATCGATATTTATTGGGGTTGGTTGAGGCACTTATAACATCCGTGAATGGCGTGAATCGCTTCGGTTCGGGGCAGATATAGAACCTTAATGGATTTCAGAACTGACACATAATTCATTTCAGGAGAAGTGTGTGTGTGTGCACCAGTTCATTCTAAATAGCTCATTATTCATGCAGAATGATTCGAACAATATTCAGAAATCTCATTATAACTGCCTTGTTTATTCATCTCGTTCGAGGAGCACTATTCACTATACTTTATTCAACATGCTTGATCGACTTTCTCGATTACATTAGATCTGAAAATTATGATAAGCAGTCTGTATTGAAACATATTTATTTAAAAAAAAAAACAAGAAATAAATGTAAATGTTAATTAATATCATAATGAAACTACAATATATTTTCAAATTTCCTGAAAAAAAAATATCATATTTTGTCTTTTATATTGAGAATTCTCTAGTCGGAAATAAGTGTTTTTTTTTAATATGAAAATAAGCATTTCGGATTTCGAACCAATCGCATTTGTTAAACGCAAAAGTTTTGTATGTTTGGACAAACTCATGTTCGGAAAATGAATAATACTGATCGATTAACGTTACTTTCACGAATTTTGTTCGTTAACCGATCATCCACTGTACATGTATTTGAATCGATATTGTAAGTTTGTAGCGTTTATTGTAAATTTACAGTACGTACGTTTATATTAGAATCAAGCCAATCAAGCCTTTCTTAGATAAACATACGATTGCCTCTTCGACGGTTTAAAGTAAATGTATGTGTAGATATAGTTTCTTGCTATTAATATACATTGGTGATCCTATTATAACTAGTATTGATGTTCCATCTCTTCTTTGAATCAAGTGCAGGCGGCTCCTAATAAAATTTTATTTTATTTGAATTTTATTTCAAAAAATTAGAAATAATTACTGTCGTTTTTAAAAAAATATTTTTTATAGGTATTCTTATATGTAACTAGTGAAAATATGCAATTACTATAAATAAAAAAAATTTGAATGTATCTACGGCCTCATGTGTATCCACCCCTGTTCTATACTAATTCTATTGCTTTATTAAATTTTCTAAATTGCGCATCTTGTTGTGTTTTTTTAAATAGTCTTCTCTTCGGGGTATTCTACAACTAAGATATTCTTTGTTGTTAAGACTGACCCGAGGATAACAAAAGTAAAAAGTAACATTTGATTTGTTCTATAAAATATAGTAAATAATGAAAATATTTTAAAGTTGTTCTATTAAAGTTTTTTTTTGTCTTAATATTACATTTATGAAACTTTCATCAAAATGAGAATTTTAATGAAGTTTATCGGTTTTTAAAACCCGGTTTTGAAGAAAATTATATTTTGAAGAAAAAAAAAACTCAAATCTTAAAATGTATACTGTATTGTCATGAATATCTACCTAAGAACACCAGTCTAAGGCCAAAAGCAATATTATTATTTTTTCCTTTTCGAATGTATTAGGCTACGAAATTCAAATTAGTTTAGGTCTTATGAAAATTTACTAATTTAAAATAAATTCTTTATGTTTATCACCTTTTTTTATTAAGATTCGAAAAGTCCGATTTTGTAAAACCATAAGAACAATAATAAAATAAAATATGAGTTCATTTACTTCTATATATTTTATATTTTAATAATTGTAATATTTAATAATTGTAATTTTGATCAAAATAAGAAATTATTTATAGTTAGTTTAACCAGATAAAATGAGATTTTTAATTATAGATTATTTTAAATTCTTAATAGATTCGAATTATTGGAAAATCTTGCAGTATCGTCTTATTTGAAGGAATATTCATTTTTTTTACCATATACTTATATAATATCGTCTTCCACGCTCCGTTTCGTTCACGTACAGCAAGGACGTTTTTCTTTCATTCTTTTTTTTCATACAGTGAAAGAAATATAGTGAGTTGAAAAATGTTGGGAATGTTTTTGTGAGATATTGTAGTCGCAGGATGTTATATTAAATATTCCCATTGCAGATTGAGTCGGATGAAGTGAAATTGAAAAAAATAATACGAATTCATATCCACAGTCAATTGTAAGGAAATTGGAGTCAGGAAGAACAATAATATTATTTTTATTGTTCAAATATATATTCTACTTTTAACTGTTTAGTTTTAAAGAAAAGTAGAAGAAAATACATCAAAGTTTTTAAATGATATGTCTAACTTTTAATGCCAAATGAAAGCTGTCACCTTGTATTATGGAATTGGTGAAATATTTGTAGAAATGGGGTCGCAGAACTTTCGCTTAATCGGGACACGTCGGGACTAGTACATTTTGTCCCGATTATCCCGAATTATCCGAAGTTCCACAAAAATTACAGGATTAGTGTTTTTTAAGATTTTGTTTCATAAATTGCATATTAAAAAAATGAATACGCAATAAAAAGTTATATAAATTCTAGAATAATAAATATGTATGTATCAAGAAGGTCCATGGATGCGCCTCAGGTATAGCATCCATGCGTATGGGGCAACTTTGAACTCAAATTACAACCAAACGGATAAAACCACAGTAATATATCTATACATGTTGGATTCCCCATACATTCAGCTTTCATATGTATCTTTTGGATTCATTCTAAGTATTATAGGTTTCGAGAAAATCAATGAAATGTGAAAACACTGCTTTTTATGCAACATCTATGAATTGACTCTCGATTACGGTCCCAATTAAACGGAAAGGCGGAGTAAATTTGTGTTATTTCCATAGTTTTGTTTTCCATACATAAAATGTAGTAGAAAGTGTGGGTGTTGGAAATATAGACTTCTTGGAAAAATATGTTAATTATCGTGGTGATTAGTGGAAAGTTTGTAAATACTAATTCAATATTTACAAATAACAAACTTGTAGCTTGTATTTTTTCAACAAAATCAATATTTACGTTTACAATTAAATCAACAATTCTAACATTTTTCATCCTTAAACAAATATGAATACGAATAAATATATACATTTAAAAATAATCCACTATTTTTCTATTATTTGTTGGAAAATAATTGCAAAAAATTAAGACTAATGTGAGAGATTAATTTAATGCAAAATTCGTATGTAAACATTATGGAAAAAGTAATAACTTTTTCACTTAATCCCCTTTATCTGAAACGAAATAATTAATTATTTAGAAAACATATTAATTAATAATTAATAATAGTAAAATATTTCATGTTTAATAAATACGAATAAATATAGATTTTTTTAAATTCAACTGTTTGGTAATATTACATTATTACTTAATTGAATGTAAAATCCCTATTGAAACATTGAGAAATATAGAATTTTCTGTTTTAATTCATTAAACTAATAACTTTTTCATTTAATCTCATTTCTCTATAATCAAAGTTTTAATCTCCTTATTTGAATAATATATATGTATAATTAAAGAGCGTATAATAAATAACACTGAAAATATCATTAAGGAACGTAAATAAATAATTAATTAACAAATTGACGAAACGGGGGATAATTCATGCGCGGCATAATAATTATTGGAAAAAATTTAAATATGAAGACCTCAAGAGACGTCGGTTCAGGAAATTAATTAGCCGCATTATTTACGGCCCGAAAAATTAATCGCGTTTGCATAACGAAGGACGTAAAAACCTTCGCATCTAATTTGGAATTAAGTCGTTCCAAGTTTATATAACGCTTTTGTTATATCGTTCTCTCTTTCTCGTTTTATTTTTCTTTACTTCTGTTTCGTTTCCACTGGACCTCCTAGGTTGATCTCCAGTTATGGAATTCCATTTAATTTTTAGTCATTTCAACAGCATTGTTAGTACAGTTACATCTTCTAACGGTTCCACACAAATTTTGCGGAGCACATCAAATCCGATTCATTTTCTCGTGTGCAATGTTTTACTTTGTAATTATGAAGTAATAACATTTTGATGAAGTCGTTAATCCAAGTCACATATGTTTGAAACATATGTGAGCATTAAATGAGATATTTTTATATTTCTATAGAAATTCAATTATCTACTTTTGATATATCTTTATTACATAAAATTGTGGTTGAAATAAGAAGAAATTAGTTTGATAGATTATTACTTTACAAAATTGTAACAAAATGGAATTGAAAATAAATTTAACATCTCTAATTGTAATGAATGTTGTAAAGAGCAAATCGTTTTTTACTTAATAATGTATATTAATAAATCTGTTACGTGATAAATATTAATTAAATTTAATAAAGAATAAAAATATGAATAATGTTGAGAAATGTATCATTATGACAATGTATGCATGTGTTATCCAAGCCATGAATACAATTGCTTATGAAAAGGAATTGTTGGCAGTGAATCGAAGTAGGTGTATCATCGATTTCGTCACCGTTAAGATGGTTTGGATTTGCATAACGATGCGTGCAATTGTATGTGCAAATGGTGTGAGAGCTGAACAGAAGCTCGTTATGAACGTACGCAATCGTATGTAACGAACAACTGTTAATTTCGATTTCTCCACTGTTTCCTTCTCTAAATCATATTTTTTTTTCTGCTTGCAGGAATGCGCTACACCTGAGAAGGAACGAATTTCTTTGCATCACAACGCACCAGGTGAGTTACAATTGTTGTTGTTTGCGCACGTTTTCAATCATATACGAGACGCAATTAAGGCAGGTGTCGTAAATCCCAATCAGAATCGAAATGTGTTGACTTCTCAATGGTAATCCAGTCGCTAATGGATGATAAATAAGTGTCGTTTTCGGTTTCAGGATTTAAATAAGACTGATTGTGCGCAGGGGCTGAGCTGGAGGAGGAAGGGTCACATTCTGTCGTCAGGGCTTTCAGAAGTCTTAACAAATACAGTCGAAGGCGGTTTTTCTACTCCCATGACAGGTGTATTAATTGTTATTTTATTAGACAGTACAATCACCTTTTTTTACCTATTTTTTTCTCTCTTATACATTCATGTACATATAATAGCAAGTAAATTAGATACGAAAGATTCATAATAATTAAATTATGATATAAATTTAGATTTTTTAAGTTACCTAATGAATTTAAGACTAGCTTCACTATATCTTAGTAAACCATTGATCAACAGATTATTAAATTATTGTGTGTATTGTGTATCTAACTTATTTTTTTGATCTATAAGAGATCTACAGTGAAAGAGTAGGTAAATAGGTAGGTTTGAGAACACATTAACTTTATTTTTGAAATTTTTTGTAATTGAAGATAAAATATTTTTTTGTAAAATAAAACCACCGACAGCATCAATAACTACCTCTATACAAGGGGTCTATATCGCAAGACCGTCTATTAAAATCCCGACGCTTGAAATCCCGACTACCATAATCCCGACAATCAAAATCCCGACTATATCGAAATAACGACTACCATAAAAATGTTATTGTAGAAATTTATGATAAAAAACGTCGGGATTTTGATACACTCGGGATTTCGAACGTCGGGATTTCGGTTGTCGGGTTTGCTACCGCTATACAAGATCTAAATCGTCGACAAGCTTGAATTAAATGATTATAATTCATAGCAGACATTACTCCGACTATAGAAGCTTTCAGTGATTTTTTTTAGTTACATGGGGGTGTTCATTGAACTCTCACCCAAAAACTCTACACACGTAATAATCCAGGGATAAAGGTCCGTGGAGTTAGGATGTCTTTTGTATGTGACCGCATTGATTTTCTGGGATTATGATCAATGGTTTATTGCAGTGACCCGCGAAAATATTTAGGGGCAGTCTTTTCAAATGTTTAAGGACCAAAGAATTTGAGAAACGCTGGTTTATTGAACACGCTGTTTTTATGCTATAACACCTCTGATAGGTTGTCATCTTTGTTCTCCAACTTCTTACCAGCTTTATAAACGAATGATATTGCGAATTTTAGATATCGCGATATTTCCAAATACTTTTAAATTACTAATCTTAAAAGTATAATTTACTAGAATGCTGTACAATCAACAAAAAAAAGATGTCTTCAAATACCTTACGCACCCTGTATATTTTAAAAATTATGTAAAAAATACTGTAAACTCCGTATTTTTTTATTTTTCTTAGAAAAGAATCTCAAATTCTATAATATTTTCTAGTTTTTTTTTTTGGAAATGATTAAATTTATTTGTTAAATAATATAATTTTAATATTTATAAAAAAAATCAGTCTAACAATTTATTTTGTAAATTAATTTTTTTTTTCAATAATTAGGTAAATTAAGTCATATATTGTTAACTAATTAAATTAAATAAATGTCTATAATAATCATTTTAACGCCGATTATCCGTGTTTATTCGGGAACGTTAAAGCTCGGATAATTGAAAAACACGGCTAATACATATATCACTATTGTTTGCTTTTAAAACTTAATATACAACAACAAATCATTTTGAAAGCTAATCTGTAATTGGTTAATGTTTTCTTTGTAAAATTATTTACTAAAAGGCAGATTTGAAAAAATATAATAAGTAAAAACTAAGTACGGATAACCCGTACCATGGTGAATTAAGACCCGGATAATCGGCGTTATACTGTATTTTATAAATTAACTAAGTTATGTCTTAACATCTCAATTGCTATAATTGGCACATTATATAAGTTGCTTTATATGATTTTATTGAAGAGTTGTAAAAAACAACAGTAATTTACTAACTTGTACGAGGGAGAAATTAATTTTGAGTTAGTATTTCATTGAAAGACATAATTCTCACTTGACGATGACCGTTATGATTTTTTTTAACAATCCAATCATATTTTCATGATTTATGCATTTCTTTCTATTAATGGAAAAAAAAACTGGATATACTCTCAAATTATATTTTTTCCTTTTACTTCTTCTTCATCGTCTCTCCATCATTCTTGTATTTTTATTGCGGCCGGTCGCGTTAAAATGGAACGGTGTGCGAGAGGTTTACGAGCACTCAATCAACTGGAAGAGTCCCACACACTTTTCTTGGATATTCGATTTTTTCTTTTGGATCCTCATTGGTGCAATTCCATTCCGTAGCATCTGGTAAATAAGAGCATCAAAGAAACTAAGGGCAGCATTTATATAATCGCTTTCAATTTACAAATATTAAAGATCGGTTATCCGTTGTACGGTGAAAGTCATGAACGAAAATCTGTTGAAGAAAAATGAAGTGCGCAGAGTGGATGGAATCTGGCTCGTAATTGATCTCTAATTTAATTTCGAGCGAACCACACACGATGAAGCCACGACTCATTTCTTTTTTGTTCTTGTTCTTCCATCTTCTTCCTTATATATATAAAGTTTCCTATCCTCCGATGAGCGGGATAAAAACGAGTAAAAAACTCGATGAAAGATTGATTGCTATCGATTTCCTTGTGAGTGAAGTTTAAAGGCAAAGCTTCACATCCGTTACAAAATCTCCTCCTGCTCTAAGCTCCGATCGGATTTCACGACGCATTAGGGTCTTCGTTCTTCGACAGTGCATAGATGCTAAATTAGGTAATTTAGGAAATAAAACATTTAAAACAATTCTCAAATTTGCACAATCACAAAAACTCAAAATTAAAGCCAGAAATATTTTGATCATTATTTAATAAAACCTATTTTTAGAAATACTGAATTTTGAAAACTGTTTAACAACATTTCAAATGTATTTTCGTACAAACCTTTAGATATAGAATTTGTTACCGAATTCACGATAAATTAAAAAGACGTATAGAACTGAAGTGGCAATGAATTAATAAAGATTGATTTTACCTTATTGACAGTTATGGGCGGAAGGGTGCGGGGTATATGTGTGCGTAGATAAAGGGGGAGAGAGAATAAAAAAAGAAAGTTAGATGATATATGGGGTTGCGGTAACAGCGGAGAAAAGGTTAGATTTGTGAAAGGATGCCAGTGTTTGAATTGGGAATAAAGGAGTACGGGGGAGAAAGAAAAAATAAAAAAAAAGAGGGTAACGCCACTTCAGAGGAAATTGGTAAAATGTAGAAAACGATTAGAAAGCAATGGTAATTAATCTTGCATGAAAGTCTTTGAACAGTATTTTTAAGACAAAAAAAAGTTCAACTAACTTATTAGTAAATTATGTAATTACATCATAATTGTTTCCTTAAATGAAAATCGTGTAATGAGGTTTCGCTTAATCACAAATAATTATGTGAAATTAAATTTGTATGATTTATATAGAATTGTAATGTTTTCTTTATTTTGTCATAACAAATTCATTGGTATAAAGATTTGTAAATTCTTTTACTCAATTACATTTTTGCATTATGCAATTATAGTTATTTTTCTTTACTTGAATATCTTGCTTAGTGTGCAATATCCCGCACTGTTTGAAACCGGACTAATCAAGAAATAAAATACTTACAAAAAACGCACAAAAAGAAAGTTGATAATATAAAGGGTTAAAACAATCATTTATAATTTTGTGTACTGAATTTTTATTTCGCTCAATTGAAAAATTGTTTATTTTGAAATTTTCGAACCGTACTATTATGAATCAAAGCCGCACTATGCGAGGTATTGTTGTACTAATAATTCTGTTTCTTGTATTGTTTCTAATATTCGTCATTAATCCGTTCAGACTATTAGCTGACTTGGTGGGAGGTGGGACGAATATCAAACAAAAATTTATTACAAAATGACGAATATTGGAATTCTATTGTATTCTATTTTCTAATAAATGAATATAAGATTTAATTCGGTAATATTTTGCATGTTGGGCAACAAATTACTATTACATAATATTTAATGAAAATACCTAGTGCAAAGGTATTTTGTAATCTATTTATGCGTGGAATTTGTGGCTTTGCAAAATGATATCTGGATCTACGCTGGCCTCTTCCGAAAGTGTATCTTCTTTTTTTTTTATTCTTGGTTTGCTTCTTGTGTGCGGTTGCCGTATTCCTTATGCAATTTTGCCGGCTGTATGTGGAAATGCAAGGGTGAAATTTACCGTGAAACCCGGTCGGTACTTTTCCAGTCGAAGGGAGTGCAATCTGTAAACTATGCGCAAAGTATTTCGAGGGGTTGCGGTGGGGTGAGTTTTACTGCCGAATGGAAGGCGACGTGCGAAGGTATATTGCATGTGCAACGTTACCTGCAGATATGGGAAGCAGGAGGTTTCCGCCTCATCGGCCGAATCGTCGAACCTCCGCAAATACCAATAAACATGCTCCAGAAATCGACCAACAAAACCTGATAAGGAAGTACTAGATGGCATTCGTTCCGAGCTCATCCAAAGCCAATATTCCGCTAAATACCGAGAATAGAATTATTCCAGGTATTTCATTTTGTCGCGAAAGCTCAGCTCACCAACCAACAAACATGTTGATGTCGAAAGTCGTGAAACCGAGCAATTGCAATCCAATATAATTCACACTGCGAATATTTGTTCTAAAGTTATGATAATTATGATGCAATAACTCTTAAGTAAATTAAACTAATTAACTATACTTTAACTAGCGTAAAGCGTGAAGTGTTGTAATGATAACAACGAGGTAAAAAAAAATATAGAAAAGAAGAGCAGACGTGTGATAGATCTAGCACGTATGATACATCTTTTATGTCCGAGCTTCTCTTCTCCGGGTGCTCTTTATGTGAGTACGTAATGTGTTTTACGGAATTGGATTGTATATGAAGTGTATTAAAACAGAGTGCAGAATGTATGCTGCGACATAATGGAACTTTATAATATTCACTAAGTTGCTTCGGTGTGCGTAACTAATAATACTCGACGTGTATGCAATATTTAGATGCTGGTCATAGTTTGGATGTGTTCAACTTTCATACATGTTTCACCAACTCCCTGATATTTCGCGTAATGGAAATTATCCTATTCCCTTTGCTAATTTATAACTCAAAAAAAATAATCTTAATAACTTAATTCCTTGAATTAGTTATAATTATTACTTTATAAATCTTCATAAAAGAAAACTAATATTATACATAACCCTTTGTCATCTGACGGTAATTAAGTACTGGCGTATTTATGTCACTAGTTAAAAAATGCTGAAGTTTATAAGCAACTTCATTTTAATGGTTTTTAAGAGAAATTAAAAAAATACATTAATTATCTTGAGGTAACAAAAAGTGAAATAATTAACTGTTTCTTATAGATATGCTATATTCGTAACGATTCTAAGTAAAGTTAATATGAGAATAAATGTTATCATTGATTATATAAATTATCTAAGAGAAAATAGAAAGAAAACTTGCATAAATTATCGTATCATAATTATAATAATAAAATCATTACATAGATCATCTAATTACCAATTAGTAATTATTGATATTTTAGGCATTGATAATAGTTTATAATATTTGTAAGTGTTGTACTATTGTTTCTGATACTTGTATAGTCTTAAAGATACAAAAGATAGAATATTTATGTTTATAATACACTTTCATTTTTATTATACTAAACTTAAATTAATATACTGATGAAACATTCTTTAATCTATGACAGTGATGGTGAACCTATGACACGCTGAGACATTTTGTGTTACACGCCAAAAAATAAAAATATAATTTATATTCATCTCATGTCAAAATTATTGGAAACAAACACAAAAACAGCAAGTTTTTTTTCCAAATATTGATACAACGATCTCAAAAGGATTTCCATCACTGATCTATAATAATACTTATTAATATGTAATAAATATATACAAAATTAAACGTATAATTGAATATTACATAAAAAAGTAGATTTATATTTAACACAAGAAAAGTATGTTATATTTAGTAATTTAATTAATTTTCATAATTTTAATAATAAGTACGCATACATAACAAAATTAATTATAACTTTATTTCTTAAGCTGTAAACGAATTAATTTATAAAATCTTACTTGTTTTTTGTTTCTCGATTTACAAAATCTGTAACTGTTTTTCGATAGTTATTGAATCTTTTCATTATACACATATATAAAAAAAAGTTAATTGTAGTTATATGTGTATATAAAAAAGTTAATTACGATTATAAAACGGTGATTGAATCAATTGCAAAGGCCACCAGAAGGATGTAGCAAGCGTTTGATTGCGTCCCACGTACGGACGTTTGCTTTTATCATTTACGGCTTATGCAAATCTCATTAAGAAGGGGCTAAATTGGCTTTCCCCGCGGGTAATCCACGCAACGGCAGTTGTGCAATGAATTGTTGGTGGTATTTTTACATCGTCATTTGCCGCACGCGTAATTAGTTACCGATGAGTAAGTATGCAAATTAATTTTCGCCAATTAAATATCGTCGAAGTTAAATTAGTTCTGAAGGATTTTCTTTTACCCCCGCTACGGACAAATGCACTCGTCGCGTCCGTGTGTTTTTTTTTTCATTCTTTCACGTCGCGCGTAATTAATGGCTTTTCCGTTTCGTTTCCTTTTAGGTTCTTCGGGTTTCCTTTTTTTTTATTCTTTCTTTCTCAGTAAACAAGATTTGTACTATTTTTCTTGTTTTCACCCTTAGCCCTTTCGAGATAGGCTCGTGCGGCACAATGCGGGTATGTTTCAAGGGTTCCATGTGTAAATTCAGACCGCAAGTCAAACAAATAGATTGCGAATGTCGACGATTTAACCCACATGTGTGTGTATAATTAATCCCTATGCCATATAAAGGTATTTGATGATGTGTGAGATTCTGCATGCAGCAGTGATGCAGAGACCTTTATTATTGGATTTGCAACTACTTTGTCCAATCGAATACAATCCGGTCCAATTGGATCGATCGGCCGATGGCTATGGAATTGCTTCTCTTTTCCTCCTTCCATCAACATTTACTTAAATAAATAAATAGTTGGCGCGACGCTCATGCCCGACATAATAGAAGTTCGATATCTGATACGATAATGCATTCCTCGTATTACATTCATAGTTGCTGTAATTGCTTATCAGCTCAGCTCGTTCTGTTCGATCAGAAGCCAATGAACTAATTACATCGACATTGAATTCTAGTTAATCATCTGTAAGTGACTAGACTTTCTCAACATAATTTTATTTTCTTATGATAACAATATTTGTCGTTCAACACACAATAAAATATCTTTTGTTGGAAATATCAATTCATTCCTGAAATTTTAAATTAAATATTTTTTTGGTACTTTTTTTGATTGTACCGTCACGGAATAACAACAATTAATAATCTAATTAAATATTTTAGATTATTTCTTATTGTTAAGGCTAAAATCCCATTAAATTTTCGCCATTTTAATACTGACAGGATTATGGTTGTCAGGATTTCAAATGTCGGGATTTTGATTGTCGGGGTTTCGGTTGTCGAGATTGTTATATTACGGATTACATGCAAATAACATAGCGACCACATTACTGCGATTAATAGATCCGTTTTACTGTCCCTTTATATTAGAGATAAAACGAGTTCAAATATTGCGCTACGTGTAATAGATTCAGTGAAGCTTTGATCTTTCATTCAGTCTGTGTTTCTAGCTTGTGGTGCATTTTAACCAAAGTCGCTGTTCGTTTTGTTCAAATTTCGCGCTGAACAATAGTACATATGTGATCTCGATTGCGCACTCATGTGTGTTTTGGTTGTGTAAGTGAATCTAATGTTAACTTTTTGCAAATGAAAATGTTCGCTTATTTCACCAAATTAAACTTCATGTTGATTGATATTAAGATCGGAGCGGGAAAGTCTACGTCGCAAACCAGATTGCGAAATTGATTTAGTTCGGAAACTGCTCATTTCCCTTAATCTTCAAGCTTATTTACGAGGGCAATCGTGTGCATGCTTTACTGATAAATCGATTTTCCGTAATTGTATTAACAGATTGTTCATTTACATCTGTTATACTTACTATAATATTTCAAAAATTGTAATTAAATTCATGCAATACACATGTGAAACAATAATTTATAACATTTTTAAGTTTGAAATATGTCTATAATAAATTAGTGCAGTTTGTACGCGATTAACGCGTTATATAAAAACCGTGTTAGGGCAACTCAAAATTATCTCGTTATATGTAAATCTCTTTAAGTAAAACATTAGTTAGTAGTGAATGAATGTAAAAAAAAAACTATAATTTTTGATTTAGGATTCATTAATTTTAGTAATTTTAAATATTTTATAAATACTTTAATTATTATTTTATAATATATAGGTTATAATCTTCAAACAGAATAGACAAGTTAAATAGTATGGAAGGGTCAGAGTGACCCACCTGTTATTTTTTCATTAACATTCTATTGTAATTTAAGGGATGAAGCAGTCGTGGCGAGAGATACTTACTTTATTGTTCAGTGTATTTCGGGTCAAACTGACCTTCTATAGCAAATACGTTCTTGAAACATCATCAATATTTTGATTTCAAAGTGGAATAACTTTGGTTTCCCATCTATCAAAACGGGGAAAAACATACATTTTGATCAGTGAAGAAAAATATTTAATAAACAGGTCATTTTGACCCATAGATAGTACTTGTATTTATCCTTAGTATTTTTGTATAATTAGAAAATGTTATTCAGCTTTTTGATAAACTGAAAGCTTGTATAAAATCATCTTTCAGTTCTTCGCTTTTTTCGAATGAAAATATTTATACATCGTATGAAAATTTTCGGCCAAATATAATGCAAGAGCGTTAAATCCATTATTTTTTTGTAAATTCAGTTGTTTTGTTTCCAGTTTCCTCTTTATTCCATTCCCATCGCCCCTTCTCTTTTCGACGCATTTATATGCCCCCTTTTTTTGTATGATTATTATTTTTGTTCTGCTTCGCTTTTCATTTGTATGTGGGATGAAAATAATTCGTCGGAATATCCGTAGATGGGGTTGCCGGAATTAACATATCACTCCATTCCGGAAAGTGCTTTTTATGTCATATCGAACATCCAATTTAAATGCACTCGTCCAAAATTTGAATAAAACTGGGATTATTTCATTTTAATTTGAATAAGGGCTCTGCGATCTTGAAACAAACGGCGACGCGTTATTTGCATTATTGTTGGATGGAGACAGCATGAAGAAATGTAATAATTTTTGTTGTTCTGTCTTGAGGATTATCAGTGGTGGGCTGAGTCGTCCATAAACAAATGCAATTAAGTTTCCTTAAAGTTTACGAAATCCCGATGAACATGTGTGCTTTAAAAGGAGTGGCCATCCTCGTCCGATAATGGACGAAGATCTGTAAATCTAATTGATAATTCCCGATAAATCATACTTAGCTGAGAAGATCTTCGGGGCCGAAGAATCTCGGAGATTTGTGGGCGATCCCTCAGTCCACCACCCCACGCATCTACAAGACATACAACCATCCGAAGACATCGAAAATGAAATGAATATTGAAGGTCGTCCGGGATTTTACGTCGTTTCGATTTACATCGATTTGATTTCCCAACGGCGATTAGGGGACTATTAACGTTTATATTTTGAGGTAAATAGGGGGCTCGCTTCTGGAACGGATTTATGATATAATTAATTGCTCCGATTTCGGTCCGCTCGATTATATTAAACCGATGAATAGGTTTTAATTAAATCTGGACTCGCTATAAACAGCCGTCCGCACCGCATCCATGCATATTCGCTTCCAAACAAACAAATCAAAACAAGCAAAGAACTAAAAACTAAATAATCCATTACTCATTTCCAATTGAATTATTGTTTTGCCATATCATGAATTAACAGTTAATTCGGTCATTTAGAACATTAAAAACAAATAACTAATCGTTATTCAACTTCATATTGTTTTTACAAAACTTCATTCACTTATTTTATAATATGTGCAGAAATTAATGTGTGCAAATTTGATAAAAATGTACAATTCTTATTTTATTCCAACATTTAAAGGTGTTAAAAGGTGTTAAAATTATTTAAATTTAAGCAATAAATTAATATTGAATACAATCATTCAGATCAATGTTTTCAAATCTGTTTTGTGCCATGTCCCACCTAAGCCTTTTTAAAATTCTTATGTTCCCTATGTAGAATATACATACCCTGAATTGTTCACTGAGGAAAAGATAGGTTTTAGGAAGAAATCACTAGGAAATTGTTGCCTCCCTTAACAATGAAATTGCCCCCCTGTGGGATGTGGGCCACACGTTGAGAGATACTGGTTCAGATCCATATATAAATGGATGTTCAGCTCCAGATTTCTATTTTAAAAGATGTTCTTAATAGTAAGACATCTTTATCAATGTAAAAATGTAATGTTTTCAATCTGGATTCTTCAACCTTTCTGAGTCTTGGAATTTCTGATGAAACTCAGTAATTTGAGATATTATATTCATCACTTACCATTTCTGAATTTATAGTTCGATGGTAATTTTCCACAGAATCCTTCAGAAATAATAATATGAACCGAACAATTAAAGGACACTGCTACACGAGGGTTGTCGTTGACCTTGTTATTCAAGACTCCGTGTAACTAAATTACTTTGTTATTTCATGATCTGTAGTAGAAAATCCTTTAAAATAAGTATAAAATTTAATAAATATAGATTAATAATAGATTATAAATAATATATAAAATCTTATTTTTCATATAATTAACTTGTTTATAAGATAAAGAATTTAATTTTAGTGCGCGTTTATTATTTCCAAAAGAATAATAATTGGAAATTAACCTTAAAATTATGATTGAGAAAATTCACTGCAGTACGATGTTAATCAGCGGGGAAAGGTAATTTAGAAACTTCTAAATTTCCATGAAATCGATGATCTAATCGAACTGATGACCGGCGATGGTTATAATTAGTTTTACGTGGTTATATAAAGCTGAGAGTAAAAGTGTAAGAGGTTAAGTCTTAATTATTATATTGTATCGAGCGACGCAAACTGGTTTCAAACTGAAAAAAAAAACGCTTTGCCCCGTCAATCTTCACACATACTTAAGTCTAAGTTTTGTAATTAATTTGATATTACGTCTAATCATATTGGATTCAGATTCAGACTAGTAAAAAAGTGCCAAATATTTACAAAAATTGTGTAACAAAAATAGCAATTATAGGGATAACCCAATGCGGCTCACTAGATTTTTTTAACTCTTTAGGGTAAAACTGTCCCGCTTTTTGCTTAGCTTTTTATGAATGGTGGGATATATTTTTGAATCCATCTCTAAAAGTTGAAATTCAGTTTTATTTAAAGTTTTATTTAAAGTTTTTCTTTCAGTTGCACCAACTAATGCAAATGCGTAAATAAGTGAAAACAAAAAATATACATTCAAAACGTAGTAGTGATTGTTGTGATCTGTGCAACTATAGTTTTTATTTTCTTTAAAATCGTGTGTCTCAAAGATTTAATAGAGAATATCTTAATAAATGGCTCTTTACTTCACAATGGTTGCCGACATTAAAAAACAAGTAATTTGTTAACGAAATACGTTTTAGGTGATACCTTTTGATGCATTAAACACTTGCTTACCTCTTTCATTCCGAATACTACTCATAGATACTAACAATAAATTATTTATATTATATTGAGAGGAAAGGTTAAAATAAGTAATTATATTGATATAAATGATATAAATCTGTAATTTGTACCATTTTTATAGTGAAGAGCAATAATTTCCAGATTGTTTCTAAATGAATGATTAGGGAGCCGTACGTAATGATACTTTAATAACGATAATAGAATAATTAATTTAAATAACCGGTTACGGCTCCGGAGCCGCGGGTTGCCGACCCCTGTATTAAACTTTAAATTACTATATTAATCAATTTGTCGAATTGATTTAGATTTTCTTGAAATATATTTAAATAAATTTATTGGATTTTCTACTAAAGTCTGATTTCCCGTATAATTTAAGCTGATTTTATTAACAATGTATAAATTTGAATATTACATCTGATGATTATTTATCAATATCGCTTTTCGAACTTGTTTTTGTTTATGATTCGGCCCTTGTGATAATTTGAAATTAACATGAATTATTAGCGTGTAGGGTGGATTAGTAAACATTGGTTTCAGCGGTTAGATTTATTAATTCTATTTGTTTAAATTTGAATGCGATCATCGTAAATTTTCGATGTTAATTTATGTTGATGGATACGAAATGAACCGGCACCGCTTTTTTTTTTTACTACCCTCTACCATCTCTCTTGATTATACACCCTTCCGTATCTTTCTCTATCTTTCTTATGCAAGGGACTTGTACAACCGTTAGATGGTGTTAATTAGAAGGGCGTCCCCCTAATTAATGTTTATTTATGCGTCTCGGGATTTTAATCTGGTATACGTGAGGGGGTTGATTGAAATTCCGAGATGTTATCTTGAAGATCCAGAAGACCACAAACTTTCCGACTCACTTAACACCATTATACATTCAGACGTCCGAAATTATCCGAAAATTATAAATACCTACCGTAACCAACCATCAATATCCATTTGCTACATTTAAGTAATTCGTTTGACGTTTCACTTAAGACACGTTTCAAGTTGAAGCCGTTGTGTCTGAAATAAACAGTGAGCAGTAAAACAAAAATTGTAGCAGCTTGTTGACGGAGCGAGGTGTTGTATAACAATTTAGTTTGGGGGCGCATTCAATTTCGCGATGTTGTTATTCATTAGAAATGCTAACGAAAGCAGCAAGTTGAAACTTTGCGGTATGAGCGAAGGATGTTTTAATTGAAAACTAGCGTAGCAAGAGGACACGCGTATATTCATTTTGTTTCCTTTAATTGCTGCATGATGGAATTAGTCGAAACTTTCAGAGAATTCACTTAGAGTTTTGTATGTAGTAGGTATACAAAACATTTAAAATGTAAACTTCTATCAAACAAACACACAAAGTCGTAGTTGTGCATGGAAATTTAATAATAACTTATGAACTTTGACATCAAGGCAATATCTCCAAATTATTATTAATATCCATTATTTTTTTGACAAATCCAATACGATTATTTTGTTATACAAAACTAATAATAAGATGTATAAATTTAGATTCAAGTAATTGTATAGCAGAATAACATGAAATAAGTTTATAAAATAATATTGTTACTTAATATATATTTTAATATTGATCTAAATTACTATAATTTACTTATTATACGAATTAAGTTTAAAATTGCCAATAAGTACAACATATCTTTTTCATTGACAATATTGCTGAAATTTAATAAACTTATTTTTTGTGTGTTTTAAAAGAAATCCAAAGATTTTTTTTATATTGATTGACTATGTTCAGGTAACAAAGGGTTAATAATGTATGAAATATTAATGATTGTGAAGATGGGATGAAAGTCACCAGATTTCCCGAAGACTGGTAACAATTTTATGGATAAGCATTTGATCGTGAATATAGAATTCAAATCGATACGATTTCTCGAAGGATGGTATCATTTTTTTTTTTTGACAAATCAAATCCGATTATTTTGTTATACAAAACTAATAATAAGATGTATAAATTCAGTATAAATCTAGATTCAATTAATTGTATAGCAGAATAACATGAAATAAGTTTATAAAATAATATTGTTACTTAATATATACTATTAACTATGTCCAGGTAAGAAAGGGTTAATAATGTATGAAATATTAAAGATTGTGAAGATGGGATGAAAGTCACCAGATTTCCCGAAGACTGGTAACAATTTTATGGATAAGCATTTGATCGTGAAGATAGGATTCAAATCAATACGATTTTTCGAAGAATGGTATCAATTTTTTTTTTGGCGTGTTTTATGTTTTTTTCGAGGAGAAAGCTGTGCAGCGGAAAATACGTCGGAGTAAACAGAGAATCCATAAAGGAAAGTGAACGTTGGCGGAGATAGTGGATATGAGATATTACTGCATCCATCGTAGCTTGTAGGGTGGATGGTAGATGGAGTGAGCGAATGAGTGAGTGAGCGAGTGGTATCTGATTTCGCAAGTTCATCCATAAAGTATTAGTTTTAAATGGAAAACAGGGAGGAAGGAAGATCGCATTGCGAGACAAGGAATACGTCTGGACTAGGTCTGAGGTGGTGGCCGGCAATAAAGAAGACGCCGGAAACTTTCGTCTCCAAGAAATAGTTACAATCCACTAATGAAGTCGATAACTCTTTTTCTTTTCTTTGGGACACGATCTTCCTTCCAACGCACCCCAATCTAACCACCCCGCACTGAGTGAACATTGTGTGTGTGTGTGGATCGCGGGGAAAGTTTCCGCTCGCGGCCGGAAACTTTTCACCACAACAAGAAACGGCAAGGAAGATTTTAATCAATCTCCCGCACACTCTTAACTTAACCTTCCTCCCTTATTTTTGGAGGGAGGGTCGTGACATCCCTCCAGGAAATCGAATTCTTCTCGACACAAACTGAAATATTTACAACGTCAACCTTTGAAAAGGGAGGGTAACGCACAGAAATCAATATTTCAATCACAAACATACACATCTCGCTGCCAATCATTAGGAAAAGTCCACTGGAGTTTGCATTTCCCCAAATACGCTACTATTTAAAGGAATATATATGTAGAGGAGAGCACTTTATGATTGCATATAAATATAATCTCCGCGTCGGTTTCATAATCCTAGCGCTTATTGTTAGGAAAGCAACGTTTCAGCGTTTTTCAGGGGTTTCCCTTCCGCATATTATTTTTTTTTTGTTCCCTTGACGATTAATACTTTGGAAAATACCCGAAACATACGAAATCCCTCGCACAAATAACGGATAACTTTATATAAACGTTTACTCAATTGCTTCGAAAGTTTTAATGTAAACTATGAACAAAATTTTAATCGTTGCATACGAATATAATACGAAGTATAGTAATACAAATTTGTATTTAATTTATATAAATACAAATTCTGTTTGATTATATTATCAACTGAAATATAATAGAACATTCATCTACAATCCTGTATAGAATATAGGCTATACAACAACTTAATCAATACTTTTTATAAAGTTCAGAAATTGTATCTTCAGAAAAGGTGCATAGTTTCATAGAAAAAATATCATTTAATCATGAAAAATTTTAGATAAAAATTAACCACAGCCAAACAAATTATTAAGTGTTACTTAATCTTATTATTTAATTTAATTGATTTTATTACTCAAAACTGTCTCATTAGAGAAATGTATGATATAAGATTTTTTTTAAATTTTCATTCACAGTTTTGCTATATGGGAAACCAAAGTAATTTTACTTTGAAATCCAAATATTGACAATATTTCAAGAATGTATGTACTACAAAAGGGTCATTTTGACCCGAAATACACTCTGTAAAGTGAAGTAATGTTAATACTAGAATAGGTGAAGGTCAACCATCGCAATTAAATTACAATAAAAAGCAAAAGAAAACAAATATCAAGTGGGTCACTTTGACCCATCCGTAGTAATTACGAATTAAACATAACAAGATACGATACAAATGCTACAGTTTTTGGTATGTATGCAAAGTAAATTGTCAGATTATTATAAAATGAAGTAATTTAATCCTTAGATCACGTCCATATGAAATAATTTATACTTATTATTGAAGAGTGAGTTGTTGTTTTTTTATATTATAATGGAACACAAGTGTAAATAACATTTAAAATTGAGGATAACAGGCAAATATTTAAATGTTTAATATTGTAGATTGTTGAGTTGGAAACGAAAATAAATAACAAATTAACTAACAAAAATAATGACGATATTCAAAATGTTGCTAATTACAAACAAAACACATTGTTTTGAAAGGATTAACAAAAAAAAACTTACGTATTTATTTTTACGCATCGGATTTTATCCAGTTTATTTTCATGTCTCGTTTCTAAAATAGAATTGTCGAAGGAACTTGTACTTGGAGTGCGATAAAAGACAATGCAAATATTAGAACTTTTACAATTACCCACCTGTTTCATTAAGCAATTGGAGTTAATTAACGCGGCAGGAAACACGGTCGGCGCTAATCGAACGCCATAATTACATTGCGTTAAGCCATAATTAATAACTGCTAATTGATGGCTCTTCTCCGTTCGTGTTTGTCTTCTTTCTTCGGACGTGTTCATCATCTTCATCTTCTTTTCTACGATTTTCGCGTCGCGAAGCTATTTTGAATCCGCCGATAAATCGAACCGATAAATTTGCACCGGAGGGGGTTGGATGGTGAAGATCTCTCTCAATTTCGAGGCGCTTCTTTCAATGTCTTTGCGGGCGAAATTTATTTGAAATTCGCTTTCGATTGCGACCGATTTAAATTCGAAATTTTCCAGCCGATTTCCATGACGTTCACGACTGTATCCGACGAACGCACCAATAAAACATAAATTCCATCCCTCTGAAAAAACTCATCAGTTTTATAATTAATTTTTAAGTCTGCGCTTTAAGTATTAAAATACATACTTTTTGCAATTTAATTATTCAATGATTTTTCTATTGATTAAAATTTAGAATTTAATTCATATCAAGAATACAAATAAAATTTAAATTCATTGTATACGTTCCAAAAAAATAAGAAATTCATAGTACGGCTTCAATTAGTCTGGATTAATTATAGTCCGGTATGAAAATATCAAAACAAAAGTTTTACCACCGAAACTTTTTGCTAATTTTATACGCAATAATTTAACTCTTTGAGGCATTCTAGACAACTGAATAAGACAGCTATTTCAACTTAATCCAACATCTGATGGTATGGACTATCAAGATTCATCCTTTGACATATCAACCAAATTAAAGGATAATTCCTCTTACGTGGACATTTCCTAGAAAATTGTAATTTCCCCCCATGTGTAATGTCCCATGTTCAAAAGATGGGACAATGCGTGTCCCATGTCCCTAACGAGTTTTCTGCATGTTCTATCATCTATTTGAAATATCTTTGTAATTATAAAATAAATTTAGATAAATTTAAATTGTTTAATTATGAGTAAAAATTCTTCAATTTTTTCAATTATACTGAGAACATATAATATAAAGTTTGATATTTTTCTATATCTTTTTTAAAATTTTTATTTATTTTTCTGCTTTCCGGCAAAATTTTCTCTTGTAAATATCGATATTTCGTTACGTTATTATGTAATTGGGAAAGGCATTTATTATTGAAATTGTAGTTTTAACAACTATTATTTTACTGTTAGTTTATGTTACTTTTCAATGTTTATATTATTGTTGCATAGTTTACTATCCAATTATATCTGGATTAAAATATTAGTCAAATAATATCTGATATATAACAAAATCCTATAATAATTATTTTATTGCATCCAATAACTGCATGCTTTATATTTTACATTATCCGCCTGTAATGATGCTTTGTTGAATGCGATTGTATCCGTCGTTGTAGAATTGAGGGATAAAAGAGAAGAAAAATAAATTCGTAACGAATTTCCCCTCGTTGGATAATTCTATTTTATTTTCCGATTGTGCCGTGTGGGTTTCGGGGAAAAACAGGAAGAAGCGCGTAAACATGGACTTTTTCCAGCCGGTCGTTTCCCATTATTCATTTAACTTATATTGATAGATAAATATAGATATACACATACACACAGTGTATGGTTGTAGTTATTCAGTTGGTGTATGGGAAAAGCGTGAAAAATTGCGGTTGCCGTGTCGTTTACAGCATACTAACACATTTGCTTATGGAAAATGGAAACTTTCGGCTCGATCGCATCGGAATCGAATTATCCTGGATAACTTCCTTCGCATGGAACGCATTACATCGAACTGTTTACCTATATAACTCATGCGATCCCATTTCGAGCTTATCAAATTCGAATCGCGCATTGACTTCTTCTGCATAACTCAGCGAAAAAGGTACAGCATTATTTATGTTGAATTTAAGTGGTCCTTAATAATTGGAAGTTTTCGAGGGAAATAAGCTTAGAATAATAGCCTTATTTATTTAGCAGGATTATTTTTTGCTGAAAAACGGTCGTCGTTGCCTTCGATTCGAAATCAATAAATTGCAATCTATTTAGTTTTTCCGGGCAGAAGTGAATTACTCTTGATACATTTGTTCTGTACGTACGTGTGCACCGCAAGACGTTCAACTGCATGGCTCAACAATGGGCATAGAAGAGAAATCACTGTGCTCATATACACGCAGTTCTTACGTGCACATACGTACATAATTCGATAAGCTCGACCGAGCAATTTCCATTCTGTGTACACTAGATTTACTAAATTTACTCAACGATTATTTGTCATTGTGTTCGCTCCTCCGCGCGTCTGCCATCCAGATAATCACATCCGCAGCCATCAAGTTCAGGTTTATTAAACAAAATACAGCCTTTCGCTCTGTCATTTATTTGAACATTTACTAATATAATCATTAGTTTACTGACTTAAAATCTATAGTATCTATATTTCATTTGCAAGAAGACACATAATAACTTAATAAGCTGTGAATCGCCATATTCTCATAGATACTTCAACCTGTATAAATGATGATGAATATTGCTTTTCAGAGAAATCAATTGTAAAAATAAAAACTTATAGGCAAATACCTCCAATTAACAAAGAAAAAATGATTCCCTGATAAAACAGAATAAAGCTGATATAAAGTATTAATATAACATGAACTATTGGCAACAAAGTAATTGGCGATTTTCTTGATCAATAACCATTTGCCATCTTTCCTTTAACTTCATTATCACAGAACTTCTGATCTTTATGAGCAAAAAACTGAACTAGGTGTAATTTAACAGCGTTATCATCATTAAAGGTTTTACAATTCAAGGAATTGTGTAAGCCTCTGAACATATGGGAACATCACTTCCCAAGAAAACTAATGATGTGTGTGGTTTAGCGTTGTCATATTGGAATATAACACCTTTACGATTCGCCAACTCTTGACGTTTTTTGATGATTTTCAATTGTTGAGTGCGATAAATTTAACCTTTCTATCTCGGACAGGAATATGACAATTCGAATCAACTATAGCTTTGATTTGATCATCGTCAACCTACCATATTGCAATACATTTTTGAATGAAAAACCAGAGTTTCATCACCATAAACATTGCTTAACTTTTTAGCAGCTTGTGTTGTTTTGTTTTCGGAAATAATACAGCAAACTATGACGAAATTGAACGTTTTTGTTGTCCATGTTAAAATTGAATCCACATAAACAAATCTCACAGAAAAAAACACCTAATTTGCTAAAATTCACAGCTGACAAATGCCAAAACTATTTAAATGTAACATTGACAGACGTCATGCAAAAGAAACACTGCACCAGAAAAATTTATTTTTTTACGACCCAATAAATCAGTGGACTTCTTATATATTTAATATTTCTTATGGACTGTCGCATTACAGTTTAAAATATAAATAGGAAATTATTAAAGAGTACTTGAAAAAGCTATTAAAAGTATTTTAATATTAATTTCCCTTCGCAATATTTTTCATGGAATTTGTCTCAGTTGGTGAAATTCAGTCGATGTATATTTGATGTTGATAAAATCGTGAGAATCCATCAATTTGATTTAATGTATTTTGCATTCTCGTTACAAAAAAAAGAGTGAACTAAACAATTTCTTAATTAAAACAGATATTTTTATTATACAGATATTATATTTGTAAATATAAATAGAAAATTATAAAATAGTAATTCCATTAAAAGTACTTTAGAGTTTATTTTAATTTCCAACGAACAGTTGATGAAATCAGATGAACTTTAGTTCACTGAAGGTTTTCTTAGTTGGAATGTAAACAGGTAAATTAGTGTTGGCTTTTAAGGGATTTGATAGTCATATAATGGAGCATCATTATTAACACACTGCTTTGAAGGTATGTAATAATGGTTAGTGCAGACAATCTAAGCTTCAGGTGAAACCCTTTCACAGACGATTAATAAACCGATTGTCTTCAGATTGAAATAAAGGGTGTAACTTGATGAGACATCATCGGCGGCGCCAATATAATCCCGCTGTATCTGGAAGATTAATTTCGGGACGCCCGAAATGAAAGTGTGTCGTCATCGGAGGCGGTTTGCGCGAGAGCGAGCGAGTAAACAATACTCTGATGGCATAATCTTGTTCAGGACGGAATCCGGGGTCCGATGAATATTTGATAAGCGATCCATCTCTACACCCCACCCTCGAGGATCGTCTGCAGATTCGATCTTATTTGGAAGCCTCAGGAAGGACGAAATTGTTGGCGACGCCACCTCCGATCTTAAGTCCTCATCCTCCTCATGGCCCTCCGAATTGCCTGAATAACAATCGGACATATTCTTATTAACCTAAGGTCTCCAACAGCCGCCCCTGAAATCTGGCAAGCCTGCGGCCTGCATAATTCAGAGCCGCGAGCCGAGCTACATATACACATTCAAACAGCCTTGAATTTATACAGTAATAGAATTTTCTATGAGCTTCCGGTGCTCCCCTACCACCACCCTTGTGATAATGGGGAACTGGTTTATTAATCGAATCGCCCTCCTCTACAACCCATAGAAAGTAACGTAGAATCACTATAAACCTATTATTACTCAAAACAACAACAAATCAATAATAATATTACATACCCAAAAACTATAAAATTACCAAATGACGTATATCAAATATAAAATTAGTTACACGCATACATCAATGTTAATGATAATAATAAATCAATCATAAAAAATTAAACATATTGTGAAAAATAGTCGCGACATCTATTAATTAAAGAGGAACTAATTTCGTTTAAGTTAGGTTTTCTATGCATGTTGTCTTTTTTTCATAGAATTTAGATCGAAGTTCGGTAATTTTAAAATGTATACACAGAATTATTACAAAAATAATAAATGACCCTTTTCTTCTCTTCTTTGATCTGTCATTGTCCAAATTTATCCTAGGTTTTAAACATTATTATTCTAGTTTTCCGTTTTCAGACAAGTTTCTTAATAAGACATTCAACATTTTTTCTTGTTGGTAACAATAAAGACATTCAAACTTTTGTTCATATTTATTTATGAGTTTGCTTAAATCGTCTAAAATTTAACTAAAATTTTACTTTATCGTAAAACAGAAACTAACTTTGAAAAGTAGTAGCGACATCTATCAACTTAAACTGAACAATTGGATTGGTGCATAATTATCAGACGTTCTTTAAGCAATATTTGTTTATGAAAAAATAAACATAAACATTCTATAATAACATTTTTCTATGATTATTCCGGAACATATTCACTTCAATAACAACTTCCCATTTGTTTGGAAGATTTGTTTTTAAAGTAAACAAAGCAGTCATTTTTATTAATAAGAAACGCCTGATAATTATGCACCAACTCAATAATTAAGTCATCTTGTTAAGAAAAAAAAAACCAACAAAATATATATAAAAAAATATTTATTTTGACAATTTTCATATATATATTTTAGCAACATTAAAATGATATATTTCAATTTTCTTTTGTTCATTACTAATCTATTGTTGTTGTATGTTTTTCTACTTGAAACTTAACTAATAAGTACAACAAAAGATATCTCTTCAATGAATAATAACGTGAATGAAGCAGACATTTAAAATGATAGAAAGGAATGGTATGGCGCTTTTAATGTCAAATGAGGACTAATGTGATTACTACATTACAAGCGTAATGTGCATTAGCGTGTATCACCCTCGCTTTAATATTCACCGCACCGCAATTATACAAATCTCAACTAAACCTAGAAACGTAGATATTTTTATATTGTCTAGTGCATTTCAGAACAACGATTCATTTGAAAAACTGTTAAAAAAAAATTAATAAGTTGGAAGGTAATAAATTTGAAAAATATGTTAATATTTGTGATTTAGACAGTGTTTTTTGTATTATGTAGTTGATATAAACAATTTGTATAATGAATGAATAAATGAAAGGTAATTACCGAAGTTTGCAATTGCTAGGTGGATATAGCCATGTTTCACGGCGAATGGACCTACGTAATCTGAGGATGCGGCGATAAGGGATGATTTAGACGGGAATCCGCACACACCGACTGAATATTAATCCGTCCAAAAAAGCCGCCCCTCGCGTCCAAACAAAAACTATTAATTTCGACTACTTCGTGTACATTACCGCAACATCTCTCTACTTCCTACGTTTTATCAATTTATATGTATGTAATCTGGTCATTAGGGTAAGCAAAAAACGGCAACCACTTGCGGGTCTCAAATCGACCATAATCGTGTAATTTCATTCCGTCGTATTTATATTGTCACAACAACAACAACAACAAAAAAGAGAATACAATATTTAGTACACTATGATTTCTTCATATTTTCAGAGCAAACATAACTATTATTGATCTTCAACTACTTTTGAGACTACAATTTTATCTACTCTCGAATTTGCATTTCAGGGACCCACGCAATTATATTTTTTGGGCCCCAGTCGAGTATAGAATCAAGTATAGAGCAAGTTTGATTTTTTTCTTAATTTTCGAGTATAAATAATTTAAAAAAACATCATAGTAGCACGAATTGCTACATAACTATTTATAATTAAGTATTAATTATTTAATTATATTAAAATTTGTATTGGTAAGAAAATTATTGACCTTCAACTAATTTTGAAACAGAAACGCAAATATGAATTCCTGAATTTGCATTTCTGGGACCCACACAATTTTATTTATTGGGCTCTAAACGAATATAGGGACCCACGCAATGTAATAGCAGGACGAATTGGTACGCAATTGGTTGCATTAGCAAATCCTTCTTATAGTATATTGATAATTTGTCGGAAATAAAAAGTATTTTTTATAACTTTTATGTTTCCTTTGTTGCAGATCGTCAGTGTAAGGCTTCAAAGTAAATTGGTAAGTTGCTAAAGTAGCAGCAATTTCTGTGCGGCGAATAGGAAAATAAATGAATGAATGAATAAAAAAAAAGTGTAGTGGAAATGTGCGCTTCTTATTATGGGTATAAATGGGAGTACGTTTTTCTACGCGAAATATTTTCTGAAAAGTATTTAAAAATTAAATTGAAGCCAGACGATGAAAGGAGCGCATGTGAAAACGCAACAACGTAACGTTGGCAGCTGAAAGCTCTCATGCAAATAGGACTTTTCGTAACAATGGGCTTTCAAGTAGCAATTGCGTCATTACAAGAGAAAAAGAAAAAGCGCCAGATGGGAAACAAACAGAATGTGTTTGACATTCATACATGTATTAAGCGCTATATTTATAATGTATAATTATTTTTTTCCATTTATTAAAATATCATTAATTTCATTTGCAATTTAAGTATTTTTGATTTTATTTTTAGTGCAAAATTTAATATATAAATGAAACGTTATGATATTTAATCCTTTTGTTATAAATTATTTCATTAATTATCAAATTTTCATAAATATATCAAAAATATTTCAAGAAAAAAAATATTTCCATACAATAACAATAATAATCCAACAAACAAAAATCAACTGCTATAAAGGGTTAATCATACATCTTTCTGCCCTAAATTTGTTACTAGTTTAATTTTAGAATTGTTGAAATCATTGAGAATAAAGCTAATTGGTATATAACAGTATATTGAAAGTGATTATCGCGTTTATCAGAAAAAAACCTTACTTACGTAATAATATTACTGGATATATCTTGAAACAAGGTTCCATACTTCGTTTTTTTTTATACATCAGCACTGCATATTTTACGAAGTTCCTTTTTTAGTGGATTTGGAATGTTGTTGTATTCCTTGTATATATGAAGCATGATGCCTGTATTAAATCGCTTTAATAACCTCTAAATTCCAAGAAAAAGATATCGAAACTTTTTGGAAAATAATACATGCATTGAGTAGGGACTGATGAAAGAGATACCGAAACGCTTTTTTGTAATGTTGTTTTCAAGTGGTCTTGTAATAAGAAATGTTTAGTTCAGCGCTGTCAACGTCGCCATCGTGGTATTGTAGTCACATATTAACTGAGGTTTTATAAATTCGTCACCTTTCCTTGATTTTACTATCTAGGGTTGTGCTCAATGTACAAATTGTTTTCTTTGCCTGGCATTTTAGGGTCATGATAAGCTCTGATTTCTCACTTGTATACTTTGAAAAGTTGAAGGCAGATCCTTTCTATACACTCAAAGAGTTTCATAAATGTCTGTTTCATGTTGTATCAAATAATCATCAACTTGGTGAGACGTGTAAAAATTGTCCGCAGTTACACAATAGCATTTTTTCAAGAAAGTTTCTATTAGATGTAACAACATTTTAATAGACATAGGATACTGGCCATACTTATCCATGAATAACGTACGATTTCTACTTTACCTCTGACTAGAAGGTTTTCAATATAATTTTATTCGAGTTTGATGTTTAAATTGACTGAATTTTAATTTCGTTTTCTTTTATAATCTTAATTTATAATATTTTATGTTAATGTTAGAATTGTGTGGATCGAATCGAAAAACATATTTGTGTTAATATAAAGTCATTTCATTAAATGAATATTGGTAGTACAATTAACTGTTACGTTGGTTTTTATAATTGGAAGATCGATAAACTCCTGAATTTTAATGTTTTCAGCATTTCGATTTTTTTTTACCCGAAAAGCAAATCCGGTGATTTGATTATGCACGATGGACTAATTTGCAGGGCAAAATAAAAATAGAAACGAAAGCAACAACAGCAAATTTAAAAAAAAACTGGATGTACTGTGATGAGGATTTGCGTGTGAATTTCGGTTGGTCCGAGCGCGTGTGCTTTGTAGTTTTGTTTTTGGAGCTCTCTCTTGTGCTTTGTATGTTTTGTGTGTTGTTCACGCCAATAATTTGGAGCTTCCCCGACAAATGCAGGCGCGCAAACATTATTTGGAAAAGGTCCACCGACGATGATTGATGATCATCACAGTAAAATGAATCAGCATCATCGCTCTCACATAATCACGAATAACGTTAACGAAGTTCACCTGCAAAACCACCAAGGAAAAACTTGAAGTTCTCAACGTAAAATTGATCCATCTGGTATGTGTGTGTGTATGTATTCTTGCATCCTTCGTGCTTTTTGTTGCATTGTCGTCGAAACGGAAGGAATGCATGAAACGAATTCATCAACTATGCAAACGCGACGACATGCCGTAATGCCATTCCGGAGCAAAACAATTTTCCTGCTTTCAAATTCATATTATTTTCTCTAGCAGCAATACTTCTATATCCTCATTACTTCCATCCAATGTATGAAAAAAAAAATACATCGTAACGCGACTGATCAATACCTATGTAAATTACCACCATTTACCTTCCTTACATATCGATTAAACACTTTTAATGTTAACAGTTCCAATCACCTTATAACTGCATTCCATCATATTGGTTATGACTAATTGCAAATCAATTGAGGCTGCAATATTTAACGTTTCTTATGTCCTCGGCGATGCAATTTTCTACATCCACAACTACTTGCAATTCATTCAACAACAAAAATGATGCCTAATTTTACGAAATTACACCTCAATAAACTTCCAGTTATTAAATCCTAACAAGTATACAAATAAGCTTCATAACATCTGACTTTAATAACTAAACTTATATTTTGATTTAATCATTTTAGTTATATTTTCACTATAAATTACTTTATTCCTTCAATAAAAACATAAAACATAATTTAAATAAAAGTAAAAAGTAGTATGTATATAATCAAAATACTAATAAAATGACTTTTTACTTCTATCATTTTCTGTTTCAAATAAACTTATGATTACTTCTATAACTGAAATGATACTTGAATCCAATTCAATTTAATTTCGATTTTCAATATTAGTTACATTTTTACTAAAAACGAAAGAACAATTTCTAATATCTACTCCAAATCATTTTAAGAATGAACAAAATAGAGTATTGGTGGTCGTCAGTTTCAGAATCGTAGTTTAGGAAATTAGCGTTTCTTGGAGCTATCAAAGCCATGAGATTATCAAACTTAGGTGCGCGATATCTCGAGTCGAGTGTTAGTTACGACTAAGTTCACTATATAGTAATCTGTTAATATAACTCGACTAATCGCTGTACCCAGGGAAATTGAATTATTTAAAGGCGCTATTGACTATGTGAGTGTCGCCGCAAAGGTTTAAACTTATTACATAATCAATACCGAGTTTCCTTGAAACAGCGAGCGTCTTTTGTTTTCATAGCCTTGCTACACGAAAACATCTTATTTAAAAAAACAAAATATAAGCACAATTTTTGTATAATTCATTTTTTTATCTAGCACTATACTTTATGAGTTTTAATATTTGAATGGTAGATAGAATAAGTTAGGACCTGGAAGAGAAGCGCTATTGCTCAGGCGCATTCTTAGATGTATCTCAGATGTCGGACAAAGTGTGGCACACGGGATTGCACTATAAATTAAAGAAGAATAATAAATTCATATTTGACAGGAAGATTATTTCAAGTGAAAATGTTCGATACAGTGATGAATTTGTATCCAATTATATCAGGTGTACCGCAAGGTAGCGTGTTAGTACTCATTCTCTATATACCAGCGGTTTCCAACCTGGAATTTTTATACCATAATGTCTTGAAATAAATAAAACGTATCTATATTATTTAATCTATTAAAACAATAAAAGGTAAGGGAGGCGCGGAAAAAAAAAATCGGGAAGGCGTAGTGCCGATGATGCACTGCAATAGGGTGCATGTGCAGGGTGAAATTAGTGCATGTCACCTTCGCCATAATAAAGGACCCTTGCCCACCAGAGACTTTTAACAGAAAAATAATACCGGCGGCTAATGAAGTTAAATATCTGGGTATGCATCTAGCTCAGCGGTCGGGGAACCGGGGTAAATTACCCAAAATGGGGTAAAAATGAAAATTTTTTGGGTAATAGGGAAATTTTTCTAATTTCATCTTACCAAACTCAGAGAGCGGATCTCTGACTACTTTTCAGATCTTGATGTACAAACTGTGAATTGGGTTGTAGATTCTTTTACATGTGAAATTACTAACATACCAGCAGAACCTCCAGGTTTGGCAGAGGCAATTCTTGAACTTCCATCCAATACTGTATNNTGTGAACAAGGCTTTTCCACTCTAATGAACATAAAAACGAAAAACAGAAATCGATTAAACGCCGAAGACTGTATTCAAATTGCACTTTCATCAAAAAGTCCCAATTTTAAAGTAATTATATCAAACATGAAGCAATATCATTTTTCCAAAACCTGAAGGAGGAAAGATTTCAATTAATTGTTGTTTGTTCCAATTTAAGAATTTAATTTTGTTTGTCTATTACTATTTGTTACTATTATGTAACTCTTTTTTTATAAATATGTAAATGTAAATTAATTCAATAAATAATGTTTATTTTAAATTTACATTGATTGTTTTCTATTCAGAATGGGGGGGGAGTAATATCGACTTACGCAATAATATTTTGGGGTAATGGTTAAAAAAGTTCCCCGACCGCTGATCTAGCTAGAAGATTGACCAGGAAAGATCACATCCAAGCAAAAAGAGAACATCTCGAAATTAAGTTCAGGAAACTCTACTGGCTATTCCGGAAAGACTCGCCAATTTCACAAGAAAGTAAGCTGACATGTGTGCATCTTTAATTGCACAATCAAAAAATCACCATTTACTTTTATTTGAAGTATTATACAAATAAACATGACTATTTAGCTAAATGTTGAGTAATTTATCAATTATATTGAAATAAAATACATTTTAACATGTTTACACTTAAACTTGCTAGAATTAAGTGTACTCGGTCATTTAATTGAGACCATTAAGTTTTACGTTCATTAAACGCAGATGAAATCTTCGTGGAATGTTATTTGTTGTGCTCTTATGGGGAGAGGTTAATTACTTTCCGCAATGAGGTGTATCTCTAACGAGAATCTGAAGTAAGTCTCGTTTCTTTTCAAGTTTAGGTGGACATGCGAAACCGGGTCTGACCAAATCGAAGAAACTAAAGTACGAAGGAAATAAAAAAAGAAGAAAACATAAGAATGAGAAGAAAATAAAGAAACGTGAAACAAGGGACGTCGGCCCCCGACGACTATGCAAATGCGTCGCCGGAGTGAAAGAAATCCGATAATTAGACGACGAAATTTTAATTAAAAAATAATTAAAATACTTGTACCGGCAATGATAAATGCGTCCGCCGCGAAGGCGCTTAACGTTGTTCTTTATTGCTTTCAATTTCTGTTTTTCGTTCTCTCCGTCCTCCAGTCGATGGATGTGCGTGCTGCGGAAGAGGACGGAGAGGGTGGACCGAAGGAGTATTCATCTGCAATGCAAATGGGGACAACGCGAGAAAACAAACAAACGAAAAATCCTGTAGGACAAACAAACGCACTGCTTTTCTAAATCTTCCTCCGTGAAAAGCGACGATGATTATAACTGCGGTGGAATTGGGAATTTTCCGGAACTTTGCATTTTGCTGGATGTGTCCCATGGGTCGCATAGCAGTTTGAGAAATCCAATGAAATAAACTAAAATCAAAGTTCGTCCTGTGCATAACTTAAAATTACCTTACTTTTTCGAGCTTGAGCTTAATTCATTTACACTCTCTGAATTCAACAGGATGATATATTTAATACTACAAATCCTCATCTTCCAACTAAAATAGCAGACATTTTTCATTGTTGGAATGATTTAATAGAAAAGTGTAAAGACATTTATTTTTACAAAGAAATTTGAAAACAATTTATAAATAAACAATTAAAAAAAAATGTATATTTTATTTAATATATTCAATTTTTAAATTTTTCATATAATTGAACTTAAATTTGATTTCCAATATAGAATATTTTAGTTTAAATTGAAGCACAAACAACGACGATTTTCAATGTTTAACTGTTATAATTGCAGTATGAGAGCGACTTGAAGACCTGAGATTGATCGATGAACATTCCTGAATAACTCCCCCCGGGGAGTTTGACTTAATCCCGTCACCGGATTACGTCCTTAAGTTAATTTAAACGAGCCGCAAAACCGAAGCGAGCCAAAAAGGAGCGAAAACAAATTACAAACCACCCCCCTAACCCTCGTATATAAATATATGCGAAGGGGATTCGGAAAAGGAAGGAACATCAACGAAAAACGCGAGAGAAAGAGCGAAAAAGAAAAACAAACACCGTTGTATACTCACCGGATTACCTTAATGGATTTTTTTTCTGAAAACAGAAAGCAAATTAACATGGAATTAGCATGCAGAAACTGGATTCTTTTTTTGAAATTATTTTTCGCGACAATTCGGACCTCCACATGCATGCATTTAATATATCGTCCTGGTGCCGCAGTATTTCGCATCTCGTCCCTTTTTATCTTGTTTTATTTCCGCCCAGATGCCGGCCATTTCCGTAAAATCTTCTTTTCGCTTTTACCATTTATATACGAATAGAGATGTCACCCAATTCCATTGTGGCGGAGGCACTAAAAATAAATAAAACAGAGACCCCACCGAAAATAACGAAAGGAGCTAAAGAAAACGAATACACGTCTGTGGATTACATAAGGTGGAGATCAAATAAATGGACGTACGTGTACGGCGGTGCGACTCAATCATAACCCAAAGCAAAACGAGAAAAGGAATATGGTTTCTATGAATTTTTTGTTTTTTGTTTTTTTTTTGTGCGGATAATCGATTGCGTAAACGACCGCTGCTTTTTCTCTCCTTTCATCTTTGTTATTTCCACGGAAATACAGATAAATCTATGCATTATTCAGCTCCCCCTTTCCATTCTGCATATTCGATAAAACTTTGATGTTACTGTTAGAATAATATTTCAAATGTAAAGTAATATGAAGCAGAAACTCAATTTATAGGAAAATCATCTTGAAATAAGACTATTGATGTTTTATTTCCAGTTGCTACATTTTACAGTTCAACGGTTGTTATTGGATATTTCTAAATTATTTTTAACATCAAAATGCGATATATTGTTAGCATCTCAATATTCACAAAATTTTGATCATAATAATATTAAAAACATTTATTGTATCATAAAATCATATAAATAATTACAAACCTTTGTTTTTCTACCCTTAATATCTACTCTTAATTGATACATTCTTATATAATAATTATTATTTATTAAAATAATTGTTCTATATTATTTTTATTTTCTATAAAATTATCAAAATTTTATATATTTAAAATATTCTTATTAAAATAATTATTACATATTATTTTTGAATAAGTTTTTTTTTTGTTAAAATTAATCCGAATATTCAGAATGTATTTTTTTATCTAAATTTTAAAGAAAAATACAATTTTTGAAATAATGAAATATTTCATTTATGCAAGGGTTACTTACAATATTTGCATAGTAGAGTATTAAAATGCAAATACTGAAGTAATTTTGAACTTCAATTATTCAAGTATGTATATTAGATCCAAATCAAAATTAAATTATTAGTAGGACATTTTGTAAGAATTAAAAAAAAAAACTTAGGTTCTTGCATAGAGGAATAACAATTTGAATATGTACAAGAAAATCAAATTTTGTGCGTATAATTTAGAAAAAATATAGTAAGTTTTCATATTGTCCAATAACAATTTAAATTTCTACCACAAAATCTTTAGTTGAAATGTTATGCTGTGATTTAAAAAAAAATGTATTTGTAATGACGAATAATAACTTAAATGTGTATCACAATATCCAGATAACACTATACTTTACTGAGCGGCTAGTACAAATATTTTCGAAATTATTGCGTTCAAAGTATAAAAAAAAATAATCAGTTTTGAATTAAAACAGTATTTTGAAAGAATGTTAATTATAAGTGTAACTGAGGGTGAAATTGGTGTATTTTAGCTATAAATAGATCTGAAGGTTAGAAAAGCTGACACGGTGGATGCGCCGGGACAAATGAGCCCAAGATTGCGGTAATTGCGTTCGACGTCCACAACCATGAAAAAGGCAGTGTGTGCAGAGTTTGCCGCACGTGCACACCTATGCAGACATACACTTAAGTAAATAGGTATAGGTTGAACGTCAGGTCTTTAGAGAATAATGTTCGGTAACGAAGTTACGAGACCGGAATATCAGCTCCATCCATAGCTGAGAGCAGTATTGGTATACGTACACATGCCAGAAATACTGCAGTGCGCTTTTTTGCCGCCACCGCCGTTTCCGTTTTCATAACATGCTTTTAACCCCAACACCAAACCCATTTTAGTTTGCACCTATCGATGTAGCTTTATCCTCCGATGGATTCGGTTCTCTAGCCACATTGGCATACGAATTTCATGAATATTTCTCTTATGAACTGGACAGGACTGGCTCTGAATGCAGTCGATATTTATTTGAATATTAACGAACAACTTCGATGGTAAATATTGATTGAACAGGGAGAGATGAACCCGCGTCAAAAACGAGGGATACCAGAGAAGGGCCGATGAATGTTTCATTGCCTCGAAAATGGCAACTGATTGCCTTCTAAATTTTTTATTGCCCTTCTGTCTAACGTTTTAGTGGCAAGGGACTGCGCCCTTCGAAATCATCCACTGCTCTTCAACAATTCCCTATCATTACTCGCTTGTCATCTAAGAAACTCCGTTAAATATAACATTAGTATTTAATTAATATAAATATATTATTGATTAAAAAAAAAATAAAAAAATATTAGCCTATTTTATAAAAATCATCACTACTATTGTTTGTTTCTGATTGTTTGTGATTCCACTACTTGCGTGGCGTCTGATAGACTCTGCTAAGAATATTTTGCTGTTAATCCTTCAACGCAATACTCTAAAATGTCGTGATGTGCTTATTAATACAGACATTATATATAAGGTACAAAGGTCCAATTTTAAAAGAAATTGTTGGTTTGTATTTAAGGGTTAAGCCTATACCTCAAAATACTAAAATTACCCGACGCATACAAATTTAAATTGAATCCAACGTAGTTAATTACTATACACTATAATTAAAAACATAATTAACATTCTTTTAGTAATTATAATAATTTCACTTACTTATTAATTACAATAAACCTACTTTGTACAGTTTCATTATTTTACAATATTTCGTGCTTTAATGAGTTAAAATTACTAGCAATAATGAATTGTGCAGAATTATGAGAGAGTAACATTTAACATCATTATTTTTTTATACAGTTTAGGTGTTTTTTTTTTTAATTTCATCTATGTTTATTTAGTATGTAAAGTTAATTGAGTATATTATTAAAATTAGTAAATTTAATTAAATGTATGCACATACATGTGATTTTATTTCTTTTTAATAAGTATATTAATACAGACTTAAAACAGATTTGAATTTTTATAGTTTTTGCGAAACTTCTATTTATTATTATGTTGTGGTATGACACCTCTGCAGAACTAAGATCTTTGACAGCTCGAAAGATTCGAAGTGTGCACCACTACAGTGGACTTATAACAATTGTACATAAGTGTAGTGTTCTCTTGTAAATAATAGGGCAGCTATATCCGCCCCACGGATAAATAATGGTGTTAAAGGGTTAAAATATGTGTCTAAAGTTGATTGCCTGTATTTTTTTTCTGATTCATTTAACAATTTCCTATACGAATTTATTGCATATAACAATAAATAACTTTTCTTTCCAAATAAGGATATTTTTTTACTACAAAACCGTTTTCAACAGAGGCTGTATATATTTATGTTAAAATGATATCAAAGTTATTTATTCACGTAATCAATACTTGTTTGTTTATTTATTTATATTATATAAGTTCAGTGAAACGCAAATGGTATATTTTGTCGTATACAAACAATTTGATAGACGACGATAAATCACTGTCAATGAAAATATTCATTATTGAATAATAATTGTCCAAATATTTGTTTCAGTTATCTTCTTCAAATCATTCATTCACGTAATTTAAAATAGAAAAATTGAATAACAAAATTAAGTTAGCTATGAATACTTAATAAATGGAGTTAGATGTGGATTTAATTACACAGACTTAAAAGTATGAAGTACATTTTTTGTAAATCATTGAACGTATTTTTATTATGGACTTTTACTATAGATTTTTACCGCTTCCGTTTCCGAGAATTTACTACCAGAATGGTTTACGATCACCCTTGTTTTTTTTTTGTATTTTTCATTTCCTTTTGTTTACCTTTCATTCCAGCCATACAAGCCGATATCGTTATAAGTGCTTCAACGTTTTCTTTTGCCAACCGGTGGAACAGAGACAAAAGACAAAACGATGCGGTTATATTTTCTGCTTTTCTGCTGAACTCGATCTCTATCTCTTCCAATCGATCTTTATTCTTCCGGATGCAGCAGAAGCAGGAGTTTCACTTACGGTCAGACAAATCGATTTAAGAGACACCGCGGATGTAAACAGGACGACTTTGTTGTTAACACACACTATTATCTGTCCGCGTCAATAACATTTTTGTCATGACAAATCGTCTAGACAGTTTAAAACTGTTATTATTGTTTTAACAGACACTCGTTTATTCTATTATTATACACACAGACTGTAATATCAAAATACTATTGATCCTATATAAATCATTTTATTTGAGAAATTAGTTTCTGGTTCAAATCCAGCCATGCCCTTGTGATCTCGTTCATCATGAATGAACAGTCACATGAATGAAGTTCACTAATTGAAGTTTTATTATGTTAAGTATTGCAGCAGATACACAGAGAAAAATACTGGTGGTATTGCAGCACATCAATGTACCAATGACGATTTCCAAGCAACAAATTTGTAAAAAGAACTACTAACTATCATTGGGAAAGTTTACCAAAAACAAAACAAATGTAAATCGCCATAAGATTTACTTATTTTTAGATTCAATTAGTTTAATGAACATTGATAATGAAACCTTAAGATGTAGACTTGTTAAGCTGATTTCAAGATTTACTGTTTAATTTTGGTATTTCTATTTGGAAATCTTCATGATGTTCTTTAAATCTTTACATAATTGTATTTAAAAACAAAACTTTGTTAAAAATGAGAATTGTTGTATTATTTTGCAATTACATTAACATTTGTTTTTCAAAACTTGAATAGAAAATCGTAATTTCTTGTGATATTTCTTGTATTCAGTTTGTTTGTATCCGATGAATGGTTTGGATATGCATTGAATATGGCATACTAGTATACAACAATTGCAAGTGACAAGCAAATGCAGATTAATTTCGTGCGATTATTTCGCGGTTTCCGCAAATGGGATCCAAGCAAGATCTGCGGCTGGATTCTATCCTCGTGGCAGGTCATACGAATAGTCTGTCATTGTGCAATTGAAGGGTCAATAAACAACTTTCCTCCAGATTTGCATATTATCGTAGCTCGTTTCCATTCCAAGAAAATAACAAAAAGAAACTGCAAAAGCACATCTAAAATCGACGTGATTTATGACACGAACGGTTCCGTTCCGATTTTATCGACTTACATTCGTTGCCATTATTAATTGTTGAACTGTTTGACCATTCATGGAATAATTCGTAACCAAATTCAAATGTACACATTTTGATTCAGATTAGATACGTTTACATAGTTTTTGTAAGTTATTCAAAGCTACTGCACGTTTATATTAACAGACATTTCCATTTCATGATAACATTATTAACATGATTTATTTCAGTAGTTTTTGTATACATATCTGTTGAAACTATCGATTTCCATACCTAATCATTAATTTAAAAAAAAAAATTTTCTTTATACAACTTTGAATTTTTCAACAATTCAAAACTGCTGCACGTTTCTATGTCAGATATTTATTTTCCACAGTAACATTATTAACATGATTTATTTTTTATGCAAACTCTCCTAACTCTTTATACAATACAATATTAGAATGCAACAAATTATATTATGATACATTTGCATAAATTTGCATGTAATTATTCAACTTATATTAAAAAACACATCTTAATACAAATTGAGTTTAAATACACGTCTGATAGTGGAAATCACATACTTAATTAATAAAATTAATTATTTACTATTTGATTACTGAAATCTTCACAATAATCCATTCAATACTTGAGAATTATTCAAAACCAATAATAAATCAAATTTATGTTTTACGTATACTTTCTGATAAAAATTATTATTATTATAAACCAATAAAAAAACAAAACATTCATAATATTTCTTTAAATTTGAAAAAAAACAAAATTTAAAATTATTGAGACTCCTACATGAGGGCTTGTTCTATATCCCGGTAGTAGAGAGCATTTCACCGTCTCCTATATCTGTGCCTTGCTTCAGGTGTCAACAATTCACTCACGCAACGGACGCATGTCCGAACAAGGTGTATGGCATGCAACTCGGTGGATTATGCTGCATGGTCTTCCAAATGTCCGAAGAGGCCAACAAAACCCATACCGGGTATACCTAACATCAAAGTAAGACCATTTAATAAAAGGACGTGTGATCTATCTAAAGACCTTCAGGACAACAGAATTCATAGGCCAATAACAATACATGACCACATAGTTACAACCTATATCAGTGGTCAATGAATTTTTTTTGGGTAATAGGGAAATTTTTCTAATTTCATCTTACCAAACTCAGAGAGCGGTTCTCTGACTACTTTCAGATCTTGATGTACAAATTGTGAATTGGGTTGTAGATCCTTTTAAATGTGAAATTACTAACATACCAGAAGAACCTCCAGGTTTGGCAGAGGCAATTCTTGAACTTCCATCCAATACTGTATTCAATTGGAGACCAAAGCAAATCTGTCGTCTTTTTGGTTGTCAAAGGCTGCAAAGGCTTTCAAAATTGCAGATGAGAAGGTGGTAAAAAAAATTGCTGCCATTTGCAACACCTACTTTTGTGAACAAGGCTTTTCCACTCTAATGAACATAAAAACGAAAAACAGAAATCGATTAAACGCCGAAGACTGTATTCAAATTACTCTTACATCAAAAAGTAACAATTTTGAAGTAATTATATCAAACATGAAGCAACTTCATTTTTCCAAAACCTGAAGGGGGAAAGTTTTCAAGTAATTTTTGTTTGTTCCAATTTAAGAATTTTATTTCTATTACTATTTGTTACTATTTTTATGTAACATTTTTTTATAAATATGTAAATGCAAATTAATTCAATAAATAATGTTTATTTAAAATTTACATTGATTGT
>NW_017099961.1:149870-164680 GCF_001412225.1 Nicrophorus vespilloides | reverse complement strand
TGGGGGGGTGTAATATCGACTTACGCAATAATATTTTGGGGTAATGGTTAAAAAAGTTCCCCGACCGCTGACCTATATTAACAAATTAAACTAGCCAAAGAATGCAGAAAATCGCGCAGAGTTGCTGCAGTGCTTGAAAAGACGATTTATAGACAACATTAATGTTTAAACACGCGTCTGCTTTTCGTGACATCATGTTTATGTTCTAATGTTCGATGTGGATGACCGGGAGCGGGAGTCTCCTACGGATGTGAATCAGGGGACGGCCGGGTCTTTCATCATGAAGGGTGGATAGACCATGTCCGGGTTAATTTTATCATTCTTCAGTCGAAAGATGCTTCGTTTTATATTATTAATTGTTCATTTCGAGAAGATTTACTTTTATTTGGCTTAATTTATAATTTCATATGATATGATTTTGTATGATTTATAGTGACAATTTATGTTTTTTTGTGTCTCTGGGAGGAAAGACTTAGGTCGATAGCCCTTTGGTTGCTTTGTAACTAATAAATATTATTATTAAAATTATTAAAAGTTATTAAAAATTCTTAATATTGTAATAAAAGAAGTAAAGGTATTTTCTATAATTTCTGATATAAATCCTAATATGTATGTAATTTATCTAATCTAATAGTAATTATTAATACATTATCCTTGATTTAAGGAGCAATGCAAATGTTGAATGCAAATAATCCCAGGAAATCCTGCATCGAATTAATAGTGAAGATAGGATTGTTGGTCGGCAATATATCAAAGGAATGTGAGCCGTTGTTGATCTTCCCGCAGATCCTAAACAATTAGACGATCACATCAATTTGTGCATGATGCATAGTACTTTACAATCGGTATACATTATCAGTGTCCCCGATTTACATGCGAAAAACATATCAATCGAAATTGTAATTATTGAAATATAAAACCGTGTATCGAAAAGTATGCAAAAAAAACATTTTTTAAACCGTGTTAAAGCGAAAACGAGTAAAGAAAGTACCGTGTAATACGAGACTATACATAGAATCACTAATACAAATATAGTCAATCCCCATTTCTAAATTTGCAGTTCATACATATCATTTTGTAAACATATTTTTTTTATAATTTTGTAATATTTTAATGTAGAGAATTCTATTAAGAAAATTGCTATATTCCATGAATCACAGGATTTAAAGTATAATTTTCTGGTACATTGTAAATTTGTTGTTGGACTTTTTAAATACTTTAGATTTATGTATCAAGGGGATTTTTTTTTATAATGCTTGTAGTTGTAGAAAATTATGAACTGGTTTTGAGATAATCAAGGAGATATATGTAATTTCCTGAAATGTCCATTACGCTGCGTCGTTAATTAGCGTTACGTACGAGACGGTTCGTAGAAGCGGGAGATTCGGGTTTACGTACATGGTGAAAGATCATTCGTGAATTTTGATCTACTTTCCGGGAATCCTCTGTTAAATGCACGGAGATGCTGGATAGCTGTATTTGGCACGTGGATAAGAATCCTCCGCCCAAAACGGTTACACCACGACCATGTGGTGGTACATCTTCCTCGCCGCATGCCATCACCGACTCACCGCCCATGAAACGTCCACAGATCACGCATGCGATAATTTATCCACCCTAATCGTGGATGCGTTGTAAATGATCGGCCCCATGCTGACCCAATACTTGTATATTGAGCTAACGCCAATGTCCAAATCTAATTTCAACGAACAGATTTGTTTTTCATCGGCGCCGTGTTTTCCCTATGATTGACTAACTCCAACCACGAAGAACTAAGCTCATCCATTGATTTACTTCGGCTCCGACTAAGTTTTGTAATGTGAAACGGATTATTACAAGCAATTAAAAGCAAAGGAGAATTTTTAATTGGAGATCGCCTTTGGTTACGTTGCGTTACAACAAAGAAAACGATCATGTAGAATATACAAGAAAATCCCGCATGTAGCAACTGTTAAGAAGAGGATGGAAAGTATTAAGGAACTTTCGCACGGTCACATACATAATCCTTTTGGATGTTTTAAAATTTATAACGCGACGTCCTGAAAGTTCGGTCCATCTTCCCCATCATATTCTTTTAAACTTCTCGTTCTTCCCTTTTTCTTTCTCTCTGTTCACCTGTTTCTTTTCGTCATCGCCTTCTCCGATTTACGGGGGATAAACTGCTTTATAGTTCTCAGTCGCTATCCTACCTTCGACGCCGTCTCCAGAATTATTAAATTGCTTCTCCTACAATTTTATGTTTCCATTGCATTCTCTCTATTTATTTTAAAGATTTTCAGTTTCTTATAGCTTTACTTTCATTTAATATCAAATAGAAAACACACAAATAAATTGAATTTTATCTTCGATCAATAGAACATACAATTTAGTGCCGTAACAAATCTTAGTCTTAGCAAAGAAATTCACTAAGGTTACAAACTTATTCCATTTTTATATTATGTATAAGTATTAATAAGTTATTTTTCATTTGATAAAAATTAGCAAATAATTTTTCATATTTATAAATAATTTGTTTCATCATTGATTATTGTTGGAAATTGAAAATATATTAATTTACAATTATTTTTTCTAATATCAAATAAGTGATGTTTCATTAAATAGTAGAAAGTTATCATATTTTTTTATTATATATTTGCAAATAATTTTCCATATTTGTGGGATCAAGTCACCGTTTGTGCGACTTTCCAGAGGTTATTTATGTTTTTATTATATTCTGAATCCATTTTTTTTATTTGCAATGTTCGCATTATTAAGTTGTGTTTTTATAAAAGCCCAATGTAAATATTATTTCATAATTACAATCTTATTTAAAAAAAAGTCCTTGTGATTGAAAATTTTGAGTTTAGTGGTCCGTGAGGTCAAAAAGGTTGGGGACCGCTGTTATAAGCCTTATAAGATATTATCAAAAGTATTGGAAAAAAAACTTCTTGATAACCGATTGCAAATAAACTGATACCAGTTTTACTTGCTTTAATGTCTATACACATACATAAAATTTAGATAAGCTACACGAAATGCTCAAAAATGGGGAAAATCAGTTAACTTAATGAAATCCGTACATCAAACTACAGAAAGATACTTACCCAACTGTAAGACTTACGGTAATGGAGAAGATCTTCCCAAATCAACTAAAGTCTAATATCTTATCATGTATGTCTACAGAAAGACCACATTCAGTCTAATAGGCAATTTAGTTTAGAAAACTCTACCGGCTATTAGAGAAAAAGTCGTAATTATCCAGTATGAACGCATGGTATCCAATTGTCAAAATGCCTGAGAAATATTGTCAAGGCATGGTGGTTCATCGAGAATAAACAAATACACGAATACAATACAAATATGGTTGAGGATACAATACCAACTTGTAATAGTACAGTGGAACCTCGCATAACGAGCATTTCGCTTAACGAGCGAAATAAATTGTACGAAAAATGATTCGCTTAACGAGCAACCTTTCACATAACGAGTGACGATGAAAACAGAAGTCCAGGATTGTGCGCCTGCCACATCATTTTCATAACTTGTGTACACATATTATGTGTATTTATGAATATATTAACCATCTTCGATTTTCTTTGTCATCTTTATTTAAAGCGGACTATACTTTGCAAATACAATTTGTGTTTGCTGTAAATGCAAAACACAAATGTATTGTGTCCGACCATTATTATAATATATAAACACACTATTTTATATAAACGAATATTAAAAGTATAAAGAAACCTCCACCAAGTCCCCGAATTGATACAAGTAATATAAACAAATGTAAATTTACTTCACCGTGTATGAATTGGAAAACAGTTTCTGGTGTTATTTGTGATTTTTTTGTGCAAAACTTAATAACACTGGCATGTCTCCGAATAAATAGCTAAAGAATAAAAATAACCATAGATATGAAAAGCTATAATTTACATTGGTTTATATGGGAAAACGTATTAAACACGTTAAGCGAAGTTCCACTAGAGATACAAAGATAGACTGGAGTCACATAATGAAACAACAAATAGGTTTAAACATTTCAAACCACTAGATTTTGTATATAAATGTATGTAATTATTATTAATATTCAAAATCATAATAATGGTAAATATCCGTCAGGTAAGCTTATCCATTTAATGTCAACAGCCTTTAAATTTACTTATTGTTCAGATTGTAATTATTACTACATAAAAAAAATATTTGTTTCATCATACATGTATTATTAATAATATAAAATTAAAATATTGCTGTTTGTAATTGTAAACATATTATTGCATTTAACAAGCGGTTTGATTAAAATGTTTCTCTGTGAAATGCAATATTCATGAGCGCGCACTAGTTATTCAATTATTTTTTGTTTGAAAATTGAAATGCATTATTAATGAAATGATGCTTCGTTCGCGGATTCTGTATGTATTCTCAAATTAGCTTCTCGCTGATTGCAAGTAATTCGAGCCGCTCTGCAAATCACGGTGCGTGGGTGGATTGGATTGATTGGATTCGACTTTGCATGGGTTGGATGCGGTTGCAGTCGAAAGGGGGTTCCGTCCCGACCATCCGCGTCCAGTCCAGTCGGAGAGGATGGATGAGGAATCTCGGCGACCTTCGTTGATTGATTACATAAGTAACACGTTGTTTACCGCCTGGGTCAGTAGCGATTTAGTAGTGGCGCAGAGCACTTCGGAGCGGACCCGAATCCCCCATCCAAAACTCTCCACACAAAAAGGTTGCCTTCCAAACGGAACGGAACGAAACCCTTTATACCAATTAAGAGTGCTGTGGGCACGCGCTCCTCGACCCTTAAGTACGCGATAACGAAATGGCACAGCTACACACGAATGCGGAAACGACGGTCGAATAGCAAAGTGAAAGTTCGGTTGGTGGTGCCGATACCGACGGATTATAGATTATTTCATTTTTACTGCGAAATAATAAAATTTGGAAAAATTGAAGTAGACAAAAAAAAACAGGTTCGCTTATTAAACGAATATATTTGGGCACGAGTTTTGGAAGTGTCGTAAAACATCGGTGTTTGGTTGGGGTATTATGACCATTATTATTCCAAGCCCGTGGAGTGGGTGAAGTGCGCGAAATTTCGGAAGTCCCATCGACTATTAAAATCCCGGGAGCTCGAGTTTTAAGGACTCTTTCAGGACTACATACACACACACACACCGGCTCCGACTTTTGGGACTACTCGCTCAAAGTAATTCCGCTCAGAATATCCTTACTTAATATTTATATTATGCTAAACTCTTTTAATAACAAACTGGAACTCCCATTAGATTTAATTTAAAAAAAAATATATACCAATCTTCATCATTTTTGACAATTGCATTTTGTTAATTAATTATGAGTCTTTACCTACGATACTTTTAACTTTATTTATTTAAACATATACATTTTTTTTATTAACTCTTTGACAGTAAACAAATCTGTTGTGTTAAAAATGCAAATATTAAAAATTCCAAATTTTCAGTAGATTCATTCAAAACATTTTTAAAGAAATATTTTCAATATTTACTACATTTGATTCATTAAATGATAAAAAAATCATATTTTTAAGTAAAATTAAATACAGTTTAAATATGCGTTAATAAGTTTAAAAAATCGAAATACTTATGAGATATTCGAGTTAACGTAAAAAAGATTAATTTCTTACTTGATTTATTTCGTTCTTTTAATGATAAGGTTGTAGAAATATCGAAAGGATCATAAATTAATTTGAGTAATTTTAATAAAAATTTGTAAACACATTATATTTTATTTAAAAACTTATAGTTTTGATCAATCTTTTTAAAAAATAGAAAAAAATCACATTCAGAAATAATTAACAAAAATAAAGTAAAAATTAATAATAAGTAATTTTATCTATTTTATTCGAATTACACATTTTATGCTATTGTTTTGTCATTGAATAAAAGTATTTCATTTTACCGTCCAAAAACTTTTCATAAAAGGTGCATTTTGTAAATATCAATTTGTGTTTTAGCAATACAGAAATACTTTCTATAGTGCGACTTCGATCAGTGCGGTTTCACTATAGTGCGATTTGAAAATTTCAGAAAAAGAACTAAATTTTAGTTGATCAAACAAAAAATAAATTTTAAGAAAATAGTGCACAATATTATTTTTTTATAGAAAAATTATGATTTTTTGTTCGTTTCTATATATATACAATCAAATTTCTTTCTGATCTGTTTATTTTTATACAGTTTTAAAATTTCGATTAGTGTGGAATATTGACTGAACTGCACTCAGGTATACATGTATTGCAGATTATAGCATACAGGCAGGTATCCCCAGTTCCGTTCCAAAGGATTGTTCGTAAGTAGAATTTGTTTGTAAGTGCGAGAATTTTAACAGTTTCAAAATATACTTTTCTTACCATTCCGTATTATTGATTGCACACATTTGAAAAAAATAGATTACAGTAAAAAAAATACTTACTTATAAATACTTTTTAATGTAGACATTACAGAAAAGTTTGCAACAAAAGTGATAGTACATATTCCAAAAATATTATTTTTTATTATAAGTTTTTTTTATTATAAGTTCGTAAGTCGGGATACGTGTTCTTATTAATGAATGTGGTAAATAGTAATTAAATGTTTTGTAAATGAAACAAAGTATATAATGAAGATGTGAAACATCACAGTTGTTGATACAAAAAAAAAACAATTTGGGCCTGCACAATTCAGCGGAAACCCTTCTGGAAATCTGCGAACGATTTACGTAACATTCGGCCGGTCGACTTTTTCTCCTCTTGCGTAACGCTGTAAATTGTTTCGCGAAATATATTCAGTGCAAGCAGATGGTCGTAAAAATAACAGTATCAGTTGAGCAGAAATTCTACGAATAATTCATCGTGGGGGCGGCAGAAAAAGAAACGAACGCAGAGTTAATAGAAAAAAAAATGTAAGTTAATCCTTGCAAAAAATTTCTAAAGCAAATGTTTCCCATTGTTGCGAAAAATTATTTAAAACAAAAAAAAATGCGTTTGCTTCTGAAGCCTCGTTCGTTTCTACAGTCCATTTGCAATCATCGGCTGCTGCTATTTCGAGTGTTTCTCTTGTGATTTATTTGGTCGTTAGCGCACTTGTAAAAGCGTACACAACATAACGCGTTTTTTTTTTATTTCGTTTGCATTTCTGTTGTTCCTCTGTTTCTTTCAATTCGTTTTTATTATTATTATTATTTTGGTGTTCGCCAATTGAATGAACCGAAGAATGGTAGACCGCTGTGCGGATGGCGCCACAATTTGTCCAGTTTTACCTGGACCAGGTTCATAAATCTGCGCGCCGCAAAGACATCCACCAATTCGCTAAGTGCCTTCACACATTCGCTCGTAAACTGAACCTTTCTCCAGGTCCTACCTTTACGCCTCGTTTAATTTTCTCCTTTTTTTTTTGCCGAATCGATTCCAATCAAAGTCAAAGTTTTTCTTTCAGTTCACACCTCGTGCAGGTAGATATTATTGTTCTGTGAGTTTTTGTTTGTCTTCACCCTCAAATTCTTTACAATCTTACACAAATTCACGTACAAATAACTAAAATAATAAATAATAATAATTTATTGGCCAAACATCGATACATAAGAAGAAGAGAAAAAAAAGTACAATTTATACATAAATAAATTTTAACATACAATAAAAATATATATACTAATAGGCTGGCCAAAGGGCTAACTAAAATATTAATACACGCATTTTATCTTTCTATTTCTAACAATGTTATTTATTTTACATATTTACTAGCCACACTTATGACCAAAAAGCTTTTTTTTTTACAATATTTCTTAGTAGTTTATAAAATATTACTTTCAATATTACAACTTTTATTAAGCTTAATTTTTTTAGTTCTGTTAGAAAAATTATTGGAAGTCTTTGTGCCTAGTTTTATTATAAATTTGAATGATTTATTTTGATGGTGATGTGTATTGTCTACAAATGTAAAGTCACCTTATTTGAGCACTTAACATTCCAGTAAGTTAAAGTTTGATAACGAAATACTAGGAATCTAAATATGATTCAACAATGTGTATATTTTTGGAATTCTTTCATTATAACGATAATGTATGTATTAAATTTTCTTAGTAAACTTTATAAAATATAACCATTATAATTTTTTTTAACACTTTTTTTGTAATGATTTATATATTTTTATAATTGCATTATTTAACTAAGGTGAAACATGTTTTTTTTTTATATTTAATTGTTTTATAATTTAAAGACTAAGTGTTTCAATTAAAATATACAATACAGAATTCAATTCAAAATTTAAATTAAATACATTTTCAATCAATTTAATGATTTTTACCAAAAAAATTGTTGCTATAAATTGTACTTTATTTGATATGTTATGGTTAGAATATTTAATAATAAATTTGAGTAATATTTTAGTAAATTTTCTTATGCAAGTAAAAATACAAGTTTTAAAGCAAAGTTTGAAGTAGAATTAGAATAAATTACAAATGCGTTTAGATAAATGCGCCAAGATTATCCACAAATAGGGGACAATTATGAACACTTATGTAATAGCGCGCTGCTGTGAGACGGACAGGTGATCATAATGGTAAATGGTGAATATTTAACAAAAAAAAATATGCTTTTCTTTGATGGATCCGCTTTGCGTTGTTGTTCGTCCGTTGTTACGCAACCGTTGCCAGCTGTAAACATTCCTATTTTACTCTTCGCCTCGTGATAATGGGTTTACTTTGCTTTCGGTTGGTATTCGTATCTTTCTTTCTTTTTTTTTTGTATTTTGTTGATGGGTGGGTGGAACAAATGGTCAACGCGTTCCGATGGGTCTGAGGGATGAGGCGGGGGCAGCGGCTGCCCAGTGGGTCACCATACAAAATACATAATGTCGGTACCGTGTCGGGCGTAAAGTGCGGAGGATTTGGCCGTTTAATCACCGTCACAATACGATCATTCCGTAATCATTTAAATAGATGCCCTTTCTGTACTCGCTGTCATTGGTCTTTGACTTTTGATTCAATTTTGACAGTGTTTTGCATTGGCGATTTTGCTTATATTAAATACTAATGTTAATATTAACAATCTTAACTTTAAGATGAATCAAACTTGTTAGTATAGCAATACCTACCACAGTCCGGGTAATCTGTTCCACCAATATACAGGGCAGTTTGAGACCGTACTAATTGAAACAATAAATACATACAAAAAATAAACGGTACAAAAAAAGACTTTAAAAAAGGATAATTTATATATACAAAAAAATAACTTTTTGTAGTAATTTTATACAATTTATTTGTATTTTGCTCGATTAAACTTAAGTTTTTGTTCTAAATTTTCAATTGTAACTTTCACTACAATGTTATGTATAGTCGTTATTGTTTATATTATGTTAGCCCTTATTATTTTGTACATGTGTAAGTCATTAAGACCTAGTACAAATAACACTAAGGAAGATCCCATAACTAATCATTGTGTAACGACTATTCTTCTATTAATCAGCATGTTGTGACTACTAATATGTACATCTGTCTAATCTCTTAATAATTACCAAATATTGTACTCCCACCATGCTAATTCAATACTATATAATACGATGTTTATGTAATACAAGGGAGTGCTAAAGAGTCATAGTCCTGGTTCTAGTCCTAGCTACACTAGTTTTAGTCTTAGAGGAGAGTTCTTCCGAGTTATAGTTAGACTCATAAAAATCCAAGTAACTGGAATCAAGACATATAAGTTATTAATAATCTTCTAGTGAATAATAAAGTGTTTATTATCATAAAACTCCAACTTCACCTTTAGCATTCTTTAAAAACTCGAGAGAATCAAGAGAAATTCTCAAATAATTAAAATTTTCAATACGAAATAATCTTCATTTGGAGTATACATTTTTACACTATTTTATATAGTTATCAATATATAAATTAAATGCTAGAAAATTGCTAATAAAATTTCAAAATTTGTTACAAACAAAAATAAAACTTTACACTGTACAATTATAGATGAAAACACATATTGAACTGTTACAGTGTCTTTTATTATTATAAATTACTACAATAACATTTTTATGGTAGTCGGGATTTTGATTGTCGGGATTATGATAGTCGGGATTTCAATAGACGCCTGAAAACTAGGTACTTAAATTCCATAAAATTATATAAAATATAAATAATTACTTTTAATAAAAAAAATATAAATATCTAAAAAAAATAATAATTCTGAGCAATTAAAATAATTACAAATGAATTCCCAGATCATTTCAATATAAGTATTCAATAACATTTTACATTTAATGAATATTCAACAGAGTTACAAGTAATGAAAATATGATTTGAATATTAATAGTAAAAATTTCTATTTTTTATAGATAAATACACAAAATCTCTCATCATTCCAATAATATTAGTATCTAATATGCTAGTTTATATATGAATAAAAGAACTTTACATATTCATTAAGAAATACGTTAAAATTTCACGATAAAATTGAATATTTCATAAGATGCAGACTTATTAAAAATTCACACAATAAAGTAAAAAAAATGATCAATTGTTACAAAGTGCTATTGAGCATAGATTTTTCAGCCTAAATTTATTATTAATTTAAAGAGTTAATGTAACACAATGTAAAACTATAAACATTACAAAGTAATTGAAAATATGATTTATTGTTTAATGAATGACATTTTTATACCGTAAATTTGCTGTGTAATTATAATTAATTATAGTAATTAAATAATATTGTTTTAATGCAATAAATAAGCTTTCTATACGAAAGTAGATAATTTATTTCGTAAGCTTTTTGGTTTCTTAGAAATTTACTAATTGGCGAAAGCATTTTTTTAACTGTTGCTTTATTACCTACATTTAGGAGCCATGTGGATCCTTCAAATGATTATCAACGGTCATTAACATTAATCTTGATGAAATTTCTATTCTTAATACTAAACATAATTTGCATTTATAACGCTAATATAATATATGTATTGTGATTTACATAAGTACACTTGAACTACTTAAATAAAACTATATTTATAATAAAATTTTATACTTCTTCTGTCCGAAAACAGGTGCTACATCTGAATTTCACGTCCAAATTATTGAAAATTGTCAATTTAATTAATTTCTCTTTGCATATTTATTCATGTTTTTATGATTGTAAGTTTGTAAGTATTATTTCGATGGGCAAACTTTGTTTAAATTCGTTGCGCTTTTGTTTTACGCTAATGTCGCAAAAGTGATCTTTGCAAGCTTAATTATTTAACAAAAACATCAAAATGACAAAAAAACAACCAACTGAGGCAAAAAAAAAGTATGGAGAATTTAGTAATGATAATCGTTAGCGAATTTTCCATAATTTATTTCAAAATGTCAAAGACTCAAACGAGGTGCTGTTCTCGGTTCACAATTTAAAAATTGTAGAAACAAACTAAAGTGTGTAAAATTAACAATGTGATGATTATCGTTGCTTCTCGTAATGAGAAGTGTGGTCCTAATCCAAAAGACTATAGTTAACAGATTCAAAACATTTACATAATTGCCATCTACAAAAGCATATTAAGATCATTGACACATGAATCTAAAATTCAGTACCTTACATGGCAGATTGAAAAAGAAAAATTGAGACAAATTTTATGTGATGAAAACGCTATTAAAACATCAAAATAAAGTTTAAAATGTGTTAAACTATTGCGTCTATGCTTTATCTATTTTTGCTCTTTGAATTAACAAATATTTGTTCAGTAATTCCTCATTTTCTGTCTTGTTACGAAATGTATCAACTATTTCCGGGTGAAAATTGAAGTGAAATGTAGCAATTATTTTCGGACAGAGGAAGTAATAATTTCGTTTATAAAATAACGTTTATATTACAATATAGCGAATAATTCAAATAAACACGATGGAATAAATATAAAAAAAAACTTTAGATTTATATTAACAATGCTGATTTAATACTTTTATTTTTGTTACTGATTTCTCTTTTCAAATATACGTAGAGTGAATGTGTAACGTTGAATTATTTCCAGCTTTCTGATTACTTTATTTTCCGTATTATGCCTAACAATGAAGGACGGCCGGACCCTGAGTAATGGATGAAGGGTCCAAAAATGACCTGTCCATCAATGTGATCCATCACCCAGATTCGGGCTGAGAGAAACACGTATTGTCTTCTATACTGCTAACACAATCCAATTCAGTAGAGCCCTTCTGTATAACGTTAATATCTGCATATAAACTATAACTTGGTCTCGATTTTTAATGATTTTGCTTTTCTTAACTATAGTTCTTTTTATTATTTGGCTGTTTATTTGGAGACTTGCAAGTGTTATTAAATTTTGCACAAAAAAAAATACAAATAACATGTCTGAACAAAAGTGTGGAAATTTTGTGATCACAAACAACACTAATATGCAACTACAATGACCACTAACACTAGGAACTGTTTTCCAATTCACACACGGTGAAGTGAGTTTATATTTGTTTATATTACTTGTATCAATTTGGGGACTTGGTGGAAGTCTCTTTATACCTTCAATATTTGTTTATATAAAAAAGCCTACATATTGTGTTTATATATTATAATAATGATCGGACACAATACATTTGTGTTTTGCATTTACAGAAAAGACAAATTATATTTGCAAAGTATAGTCTGCTTTAAACAAATATGACAAAGAAAATCGAAGATGGTTAATATAATAAAAAAAAAACACATAATATGTGTACAATTCATTTTGCTGGTTAAAATCATCATCAAATAGTTGAATATATTCAAAAAAATAATCATAATATAATTTTACTTTATACTAAATGTACTGAGAGGTAAATTAACTTACGACTCTTAATATACAATTTCTCAAAGATAACATTATCACATCGCTATTATCATTTTATTCATGTATTTTGAAAGTGACCATTTATATTTAATTTGAGTTTGCGTAATAAAATTACGTATAGGTTACTGCTTAAATGTATCTAAGAGAGTTAAAATTACAATTCCTATTAAAATAATAGCAATTATTAAATGAATAATATGTGTTTTCTTACTACAAATAGAGTTAAGTCACTTCGGAAATTAACAATTAGATTTATTATAGATTGTGAAAGACCTCAAGTCCATTTAAAATTAAAATTTGAAATTGAAAAACAATACGAAATTTTATTTCATATTTTTTTGCAACACAATTTCTGCAATTCATGAAATCTTCCAACTATATAAATATACAATTTACAGTTCATCTACATTTTGTGTATTAGGGAGGAATATTTCGATGTTGTAATTTGTGTCATATTTCGAATATATTCTCGAATTTTCTTAGTTAATAAATCCAATATTTTAAACTCTTCATGATATCTTAGCCCTTTGTATGTAGTTAAAATAAAGAATTTCTTTGGCTTTCTTTAAAACACATTATAATTAAGTTGCTTTCAAATTATTATTAAATTTCAACAATATTTTCAATGAAAAAAATATGTGGTATTTTTTGATAACGTCAGGCTTAAATCGTATCAAGTAAACGGATTTAGTAACAATATTATTTTACAAATTATTTCATGGTATTCTGCTATATATTCGTTCCAACATAAATCAAATAACCTATATAGAAATGACAAATATTCAATGTAGGTTTATACTCATTTGGTGTTTCCAATTGTAAAACAAATTATTTTTGTATGTGTTCAAAATGTTCACCATGAATATACTTAATCGCAAATTATGGTTTATGTTAGCTAACCTCAAATTATAAACTTTACTACAGCCAACAACAAAAAAAAAACAATTTTATAAACGTATATTTATTTCATCGACTTCCAATAAATCCGCTAGAAGTTTCCATTTTTCAATATTCCATTAACCCCAAGGGGTCCACATGAACCCCATTGGGAACCTGTGTTTAAAAGATCAACGCATCGAAACTGCTACTGATCGATCAGTTTCGGATGAAATAAAAGAAGTTTCAAACCCATTCGTAATATTTTTGGAAAGTATCAGTTCCTACAGTATGCTAAAAGATAGTTTTGAATGTTGAATTTAGTATAATTATTAACCCTTTCAGAAGAACTGGTAAATACCATTGTGGAATATATGTTGCCTATATATCAGAGATGGTAACATCGCATTTTTTGGTATTTTCTTGATGCTTCCATTGTGAATGCATAAGTTTTATTTCGAGAAAGAAATACTAATGAGATGCCATCAAAGATGTTTAATCTAACAGTTGCTACTGACCTGAAAATATAAAACGTGGTAGAAAGTCAAAGGAAACTGCAGGAAACAAATACAAAGAATGTATGCCACAAGAAGTTAGATATGATAAATCCTCACATATGCCTGAACGGGTAAGCTTCCTTCGATGTTCACACTGCAGCACTTCAAAAAAAGTGCATAGAACTATTTGGAAATGCTTGACTTGTGGGCTTGTGTCTTAATAAAGACAGGAATTGTTTTTTATTGTTCCACAAAAAGTAATTCGGTGTTGCAAATGCCTACTAGTTACATCCTGGAAAATAATCACGACATCCTATTCACATTTTCTTACCATAATTTTATTTAAACATTTATATGTTAATAATTTGTAGAAATTAAAAATGTGTAAAGTATTTTTTTATAATTCTGTCCTCAAAGGGTTAACTGTTTAAATTTATTAATTTTCATTAAGTTTACATTTACATAAGTTATACTCAAATGTTAGTTACTTCTTCAGTTTTGAATTTACTGTGTTGTATATATAATATTTTGAATCTGCTTACTTTATATGCAAATGTATAAAATTGTGAATGCGCCGGGTTTGGAAATTCGTAGTTTTATCTAAAAACTTATTATTGATTTTATAATTTTCAACATAAGTTTT